>NW_021820956.1:0-128544 GCF_901001135.1 Rhinatrema bivittatum
GTAAAAGGGGAGGGGAGGGGCGTGTCCGGGGCATGTCCGCGGTCAGGGGGAGGTTCGGGGCGGGACCGGGGCATGGCGCTGGCCCGGGGGCGTGGTCGAGGCCTCCGGACCAGCCCCCCGGGGTCGGGTGATGGTGCGCCAGCAGCCCGCTGGAGCGCGCAGATTTACACCTGCTTTCGGCAGGCGTAAATCTGGCAACAAAGGTAGGGGGGGTTTAGATAGGGCCAGGGGGGTGGGTTAGGTAGGGGGAAGGGAGGGGAAGATGCGGGGGGGGGGGGGTGGAAAGAAAGTTCACTCCGAGGCCGCTCCGATTTCAGAGCGGCCTCAGAGGGAACAGGCAGCGCGCGCCGGGCTCGGCGTGCGCAAGTTGCACAAATGTGCACCCCCTTGCGCGCGCCGACCCAAATTTTATAAGATACGCGTGGCTACGCGCGTATCTTATAAAATCCAGCATACTTTTGTTCGCGCCTGGTGCGCGAACAAAAGTATGTGGTCGCGCAAATTTATAAAAACTACCCCATATAGTCAGAAAAGAATTTTTTATTTTTACAGATTCACGATATCAACACGCGAAAAAATATACAAAAAAAGAACTCACGGGTTGGAGGGGGTCAGTTCATGATTAGAATTGCTATAACACTGCTGGATGCAGTGATATAACGAAATTGTATGAAACCTTCCTCTTCTTTCCTAAACATTTTTGTGGTAAAAATTTCTCTCTTTCTTGAGAGACTTAGAATCATTTAATACTTTAGAGACAGTTCTCTTATTAGAACATTTTGAGAAAATAATATGTTATATATCCCTCGAAAAAATAATTGTGCATTGTTTCATGGTATACACGTTGCATTGTCACAGTGGTAGGTGATTCCAGTACAGGTTAGCTTTCTAAGTGGAATGATTGAAATTGATGTTCTTGTACTTGTGAGGGGTGGGGGAGGGGTGCTGTTACACAAGGCACTGGCAGGACAGAGCGGTCACCGATTAGGCTGTGGGGTTGTGGTGAGGAGGATTCAGTGTGTGACTAAGGTCTACCAGAACAGTCTGGATGCTGTGGTGAGCTGTTAGCTGCATACTGCCTGGTCAAAGTAATAGGTCACTCAGATGTAGAAGGAGAGGAGGGTTTGGTGAAGTTGCGTTTGATGTTGCTTATTGGGATCGTGTTCTGTTCATGTCTAAGTGGACAATAAAACTGTGGACTTGTTTAAATCCATTATATTGTGCATTGTGTGTTACTGGAGAGGAGGGAAGCTGAGAAGTTCTAATTGCCTATTTATATTACTTGATCATGCTGGAGTAATATTTGCATTTGTTTGGATCTTTTTAATAATGAATAGTGCTTGACCCTGGCAAACAAGCTTGAAAACTAATGTTCCATCAGTTTTATGGGCAGGAAAGAAAGTCAGCTTCCAATTACATTAATTCAGAAGGATGTATGTGATAGAAGTACTAATATATCCATTTCACTTGTTTATTGCTTTTTGATACAAAATCAAAGCATAGGAAGGGTAATTTTCAAAGGGATGCAGTAATAGTAATAATCGTGCTTCATCCACAGAAATGGATCCTTAGAAAAAATTGTGTGTAAAATTGCATGTGTATAGATCGCATCCATCTTTTATGCACCTAGGGGAGAGGCATTTCAGGGATCATTTTCAAAGCAAAAATAGACTCATACTTTCGCTTTGAAAACCTGGGCAAAGCCTATAAGTAAAAGCCCATGGACTTTGCACAAATGCAGGCAGTTATAAAATTACCCCAAAATGTAATTTATCAGTTAAACATGCCCATTACATTTCTTGCACATGGTGTTTTAGTATCTTTAAGACAAAACTAAAAAGAGCTGTCTTTTACTTTCCCCCATGGCTTGCATTTTGCCATGCAGAAGCAGCAGTTTCTAGCTAATTAAATTTCCTTTTTTTTAGTTCATAGATTAATTTATTAAATTGCAGAGTCCTTGAGCCATAGGACTGCCTTTTTCTGTTCTCACATGCTGACCTCATCCATTACTTTTAAGTTACTTTCTAAGTACATCTCTCCTGCAGTCTGTAGCAGCAGGGCACCTTCACATGTTACAATTTAATGAGGCTTAGGCACAAGTCACGAGTCCCTGAAGAAAAGTACTACCTGATCTACTTCATTTATTTCTTCCAATAATCATACCATTACCTAGAGCTTCTGTTTTTAATTAGTGATATATAATGATTAACAATGGACAATTTGCATCCAATAAGCCCTCTGAAAATTAGTATGGGATGAAAAGGCTGAACAGAATTAATCATTTTGCAATGAGCACATGCCTAACTACCAAGCTTGATTATGTTCTATGTTTTGCATTCTAAAGATGTCAAAGAAAATCATAAAGACATAGACTTCGAAGATCCCTCATAGGGCCAGATGTACTAAAGGGTCTTCCCTATTACTGGGTAAATTTTGCAGCATCATGCACAAGTTAGCAAACAAATATACACATAAGATACTCCAGTTTTCAAAGTGGACTTAACACACGAAAGTTCACCTTGAAAATTGCCCCACCTAATCTATCTACACATGCACCTGCTAAAATGTGAGAAAAAAAAAATATTTCTTTCTTCCAATATTTTGAGTGGACTATTTAACTGTATAGACAAGCGAAAATCATATAGCACGGGTACAGCAAAAATAAGTATATCTTATCTGGTAACCCATGCGTATAAGCTTTGGTGTGCTAGGAGATATAATCATCAGTTGCTTGATTATTTGTTGGGGGGGGGGGGGGATTCAGTCTTTTGTGCTATGAACTTCCTCCATTTTTCTCTTTTTTTACTTTTTTTGCTGGAAAAATTTTTAAATATGTACCAAATATGTACTTATCTATTAAATAACTTCATGTTGATCCAGACGTTCTGAGCTCTTAGGAGGAATTAATGAAATATGAAGTCATCATCAGCATAAACAAGCATACTCTGAATCACTGTGAATCACTTATTTAATAGATAAGTACATATTGGTAGGGATGTGCAGAGCAAAATTTTATGTTCATATTTTTTATGTCCGAAAGGGGGTCCCACTTGCGGCCAATATGGACATAAAAAAAATCCAATGAGTTGGGTATATGTACATATGTGCAAAAAAAAAAATTAAACCCCTCACCCTCCTTAATCCCCCCCCCAGACTTACCACAACTCCCTGGTGATCGAGTGAGGAGTGAGGACGTCATTTCTGCAATCCTTGGCGAGAAGCATGTGACGTCGGTGGCACGTCAAGTGACGCGGCGTCACGTGATTCCCGGCTCGTTCGCGCCGGACGGCTCGTTCGGCCCAAAAAGAACTTTTGGCCAGCTTGGGGGGGCCTCCTGACCCCCCCAAGCTGGCCAAAAGTTCTTTTTGGGCCGAACGAGCCGTCCGGCGCAAATGAGCCGGGAATCACGTGGCGCCGCGTCACTCAGACGCGACGTCACGTGATTCCCGGCAAGTTCGCGCCGGACGGCTCGTTCGGCCCAAAAAGAACTTTTGGCCAGCTTGGGGGGGCCTCCTGACCCCCTCAAGCTGGCCAAAAGTTCTTTTTGGGCCGAACGAGCCGTCCGGCGCGAACTTGCCGGGAATCACGTGACGTCGGCGTCACGTGATTCCCGGCTTGTTCGCGCCGAACGTCCGGCGCGAACTTGCCGGGAATCACGTGACGTCGCGTCTGAGTGACGCGGCGCCACGTGATTCCCGGATCGTTCGCGCCGGACGGCTCGTTCGGCCCAAAAAGAACTTTTGGCCAGCTTGGGGGGGGTCAGGAGGCCCCCCCAAGCTGGCCAAAAGTTTTTTGGGCCGAACGAGCCGTCCGGCGCGAACGAGCCGGGAATCACGTGACGCCGGCGTCACTCGACGTGCCGCCGACGTCACATGCTTCTCGCCAAGGATTGCAGAAATGGCGTCCTAACTCCTCGCTCCATCACCAGGGAGTTGTGGTAAGTCGGGGGGGGGGGGGATTAAGGAGGGTGAGGGGGTTTATATTTTTATTTTGGCTCAACAATCGCGATTTCCCACATATCGAACATATCTATGTTCGATATGTGGGAAATCCGATCGTTTATGTCGAATCAATTTTTTAAGTAAAAAAAAAATATGAGTTGCGTTTTACTAATGCGGTCAATCCGAATGCACACCCCTAATATTGGAACATATATAAAAAATTTTCCAGCAAAAAAAAAGTAAAAAAAGGCAGGATGTTCACAGCACAAAAGAGTGAAAAAACCCACAAATATTCAAGTGACTGATGATTATATCTCCTAGCACACCAAAGCTTACATGTATGGGTTACCAGATAAGATATACTGTACCCTGTGCTATATGATGGTCGCTTGTCTATACAGTTAAATAGTCCACTCAGAATATTGGAAGTAAGAAATATTTTATTTTTCTGTGATTTATTTTTTCTTACATATAGAGGTTCACATAATTTAGTCCTGCTAAAATGTGCGCATAATGGAGTAGATTTTAAAAGAAGTGTGCACATCCATGTGTGCATGTTTCCCGGCTCGCACACATGGACACAGCGATTTTATAACGTGTGCGCGCCGGCGCGATCAATGAAACTGCGCTCAATGGCGCTGTCCCGGCCTGCACCCTCCCGCCCCCCCCCCCCCCCCCGGCCTGCCCCTTCAAAGAGGCCCAGCACTTATGTGCATACCGGGGTTTACGCACGTGGACAGGCCCCTTTAAAAATGCTCCCAGCGTATACAAGCCCCGGCCACGCACGTAAACCCCAGGATTTACACTCGCGGCCCTTTGAAAATCTACCCCGATTTTTTCTTTTAAATTTATGCACGTACTTTTACAAATCCAAAAGTAGACATGTTAGCCCAAACCCTCCCCAACTTGACCCTCAGACATGCCTCTGCTCAGTTTGGGTAAACTTATCTAACAATGATAAGCATGCATAATGTAACCTCCTCTCTGGTGAAGGGTCCCTGATACAGGGGCTACAGAAAAGTCCAATGGTCAATTTTCTCAGTGGAAAAGGATAAACAGTGAAGTGCCTCAGGGATCTGTACTTATACTGGTGCTTTTCAATATATTTATAAATGACCTGGAAAGGAATACGTGAGGTTATCAAATTTGCAGATGATACAAAATTATTCAGAGTTGTTAGTCACAAGCAGATTGTAATAAATTGCAGAAGGACCTTGCAAGACTGGAAGATTCGGCATCCAAATGACAGATGAAATTTAATGTGAACAAGTACAAGATGTTGCATATAGGGAAAAATAACTCTTGCTGTAGTTACATGATGTTAGGTTCCAAATTAGGAGTTACCACCCAGGAAAAAGATCTAGGCATCATAGTGGATAATACATTAAAATTGCGGGCTCAGTGTGCTCCAGCATTCAAAAAAGCAAACAGAATGTTAGGAATTATTAAGAAGGGAATGGTGAATAAAACGGAAAATGTTAATGCTTCTGTATTGCTCCACGGTGAGCCGCACATTGGGTATTGTGTACAATTCTGGTCACCGCATCTCAAAAAAGATATAGTTGTACTGGAGAAAGTACAGAGAAGGGCAACCAAAATGATAAAGGGGATGGAATAGCTTCCCTATGAGGAAAGGCTAAAGAGGTTAGGGCTGTTCAGCTTGGAGAAGAGACAGCTGAGGGCTCTTTAAAATCATGACAGGTCTAGAATGGGTAGATATGAATTAGTTATTTACTCTTTCATATAATAGAAAGTCTAAGGAGCATTCCTGAAGTTAGCAAGTAGCACATTTACAACTAATCAGAGAAAATTATTTTTCACTCAACGCACAATTAAACTCTGGAATTTGTTGCCAGGGGATGTGGTTACTGCAGATAGTGTAGCTGGGTTTAAAAAAGGTTTGGATAACTTCTTGGTGGAGAAGTCCATTAAATGTTATTAATCAAGTTGACTTAGGGAATAGCGTCTGTTATTACTGGCATCAAAGCATGGGATCTACTTAGGGGTAGAGTTTCAAACTATGCGAATAGGCCTACTTTTGCTGGCGCATCAGGCGCAAGCAAAAGTACGCTGGATTTTAGTAGATACGCGCGGAGCCGCGCGTATCCACTAAAATCCTGGATCGGTGTGCGCAAGGCTATCAATTCTGTATAGCCGGCGCGCGCCGAGCCGCGCAGCCTACCCCCGTTCCCTCCAAGGCCGCTCCGAAATCGGAGCGGCCTCGGAGGGAACTTCCTTTTGCCCTCCCCTCACCTTCCCCTCCCTTCCCCTACCTAACCCACCCACCCGGCCATGTCTAAGCCCCCCCTTACCTTTGTCGGGGGATTTACGCCTCCCAGAGGGAGGCGTAAATCCCGCGCGTCAGCGGGCCTCCTGCGTGCCGGGACGCGACCTGGGGGCGGGTCCGGAGGGCGCGGCCACGCCCCCGGGCCCCCGGGCCGTAACCACGTCTCCGGGTCCGCCCCCGAAACGCTCCCGGCACGCCCCCTAAATGCCGCGCGGTTCGGGCCCGCCCCCGACACGCCCCCGACACGCCCCCCTCGGAGAACCCCGGGACTTACGCGAGTCCCGGGGTCTGCGTGCCGGTGAGCCTATGTAAAATAGGTTCACCGGCGCCAGGGCCCTGCTCGCCTAAATCCGCCCGGATTTGGGCGGATTTAGGTGAGCAGGGCTCTTAAAATCCGCCCCTTAGTGTTTAGGTACTTGCCAAGTACTTGTAGCTTGGTTTGGCCACTGTTGGAAATAGGATGCTGTACCCTTGGTCTGTACCCTTGGTCTGACCCAGTATGGCAATTTCTTATGTTCTTATGTTCTTCAGCCCTGGGGGCTGGGGTTCTCCAGTGGGGAGGCTGCTATCAAGCTAGGGTGAGAGTACATTGTACAAATCTCATCTTTGTATAACTTTTCTCACTCCAAATCAAATTAAATCTTCACTGATGTTATGGAGTCTCAGTTTGGTGGACCCTTGGGCCGACCTGCAGAAGACTGGGAAAGGGGTTCAATGTCTCTGGTACACCGCAGGCCAGGAGGCAGATGTTCAGGCAGGACGTAGTGGTGCTCTTCACCCTGGAAGCTGGTGCTCCCCCGGGAGGAGCCGTAGGAGCCCAGCCGCTGGGACTTAGGTGAGGCTTCACCCTTGGAAGCCGAAGCCCCCCCGGGAGGAGCCCGTAGGAGCCCGGCCGCTGGGACTTAGGCGAGCTGATGAACTGACTGGAACGAGCAGGCTGATGAACAGGACTGGGAACTGGAACCAGACTAGAACAGTAGACATGAACTGTAGCAAGACTGGGTACTGGAACCAGACTAGGACAGTAGACAGAAACTGTAGCAGGCAAGCAGGAACCAAGCAAGTTCTGTAGCAGGCAAGCAGGAACCAAGCAGGTACTGTTGCAGGCAAGCAGGAACGGAGCGAGTTCCAAGGCAGCTCACTCCGGGGCACGGAGCAACAGGGGACCAGTAGGTAAGCCCGTTGCAAGGCCAAGACTGAGTGTCCGCGGCCAGCTTATCAAGGCCGTGGCGACTGACTTCAGAACTGGGTGGAGTCACCATTGGTGGGAAACGGCCTAGAAAAGTGCCCAAGTGGCACACGTGCCCGCCTAGAGGCAGGGCGTCCATGGGAGGCTTCCCGGCGGCGTGGGCCCTCTGGGTCGCCGCGGAACAGGCCGCGAACTAGGCCACCCGAAGCGGGAACAAGTCCAGGAGCACGGAGATAAGGGTCTGGTCATGCGCTCGCAGCCAGAACCGTAACAACTGATGTGTACTGTGCTGTTCATACCTCTGCCTCTGCATGTAAAACTGCCCCCAAACCCTAGCCCACCTCCAAAACTTCACCTTCAGTTACTACTTGACCCTCATACAGTGGTATAAATAGTTGACTAGTATGTGCCCCACCCCAGAGGTGTTCTCGCTATCTCTCTCTCAGCATAAGAGCAGGAAAAAAAAGGTGTAGTTATTTCTGGTGTAATAACATGCATTATGCTATCACACACAACGTTAAACATCCCTCATTTCATAATGACTAAAATTTGCATGCAATAAATAATGCATGCATTATCATGGGCATTAGGACCCTAACATGATTTGATAAATGACCCTGCCTGATTCCAAAAATCATAAATGACAAAAATACAATCAGAAAGAAGTAGGTTTCTATATCCATGGTGCCTCTTAGATAATTTCCTTTTTTTAATTGTGTCCTGATCCAAAGCATCCTCCCCAGTAAGGGTATAAAATTTCTTCTCTACACCCAACATATACCAGGGGTGATACGTTTCGCTTCCCCACGAATGCAACGAATATGGCCCTATACGTTGCGGATTACCAATATGTTGCAAACAAATGCACACCCCTAATAGAGGTGTTTAAAATCATGAGAAGTCTGAAACAAGTAAATGTGAATCGGTTATTTACTCTTTTGGATAATAGAAGGACTAGGGGGCACTCCATGAAGTTAGCATGTGGCACATTTAAATTAATCGGAGAAAGTTCTTTTTCACTCAGTGCACAATTAAACTCTGGAATTTGTTGCCAGAGGATGTTGTTAATGCAGTTAGTATAGCTGGGTTTAAAAAAGGATTGGATAAGTTCTTGGAGGAGAAGTCCAGACCATTACCTGCTATTAATTAAGTTGACTTAGAAAATAGCCACTGCTTTTACTAGCAAAAGTAACTTGGGATAGTTTTGGGAACTTGCCAGGTTCTTATGGCCTGGATTGGCCACTGTTGGAGACAGGATGCTGGGCTTGATGGACCCTTGGTCTGACCCAGTATGGCATGTTCTTATGTTCTTATGGTTAAGGTAGTAAAATTAAATGTGTTTAGAAATTGCCCTCAGCAACCAAACAAAGAGCAAAAAAATTGCGACCCTGTCGAAACTAACCAAAAAACACAAAAGGTATCGCCACACTTATTAACTTATCACACCGTCTATGTCAGAATTAGAACAATCATTTAAAGTAATAATTTAATGGAAACAGAACTGCATCAGCAAGCCTTTGTCAACGTGCACAATATACTTATTGAGCCGTCCGGTCTTCTCGATCATTTGCAGCTGTTTTTTCGGAGTGTTCTAAAGCCCACAGTGATTTCTTCTCATTGGGGCAGTGCAGAATTCAGAGCCAAAGTATTCAGAAGCCCACAGTGAATGTCTCTCATTGGGGCAATGCAGGATTCAATGTCTCTAGCAACAAATTTTCATACGCTGAAGTTGAAGTATTTTTGTAGGATGACATAACATGTTCAAATCTCAGACACTCGATTGAATTCCATTCATTCACAAAACATCATACCGATGCATTCTTAAAGAAAGGTGTCTGGGATGCCGACTCAACAGCGGCCGTGTTTCGCAGCCTGCCGGCTGCTTCTTCAGGAGTCTGATTTCTCTTAGAAACAGGACCGAAGTCTCAAGTCATCCTTTCCAGCAAACGCCTCCTGACCCCCCCAAGCTGGCCAAAAGTTCCTTTTGGGCCGAACGAGCGTTCCGGCGCGAACCCACGGGGAATCACGTGACGCCGCGTCACTCCGACGTGGCGCCGACGTCACGTGCTCCTCGGAAAGGCTTTCAGAAATGGCGTCCTCCCTCCTCGCTGGATCACCAGGGAGTTGTGGTAAGTGTTTGGGGGGGGGGGGGGATTAAGGAAGGGGAGGGGTTTAAATTTTTATTTTGGATCAACAATCGCGATTTCCAACTTATTCAACATAGCTATGTTGAATAAGTTGGAAATCCGATCGTTTATGTCTCATCACTTTTTTAAGTTAAAAAAAAAAAAGTAGCGTTTTACATTTATGTTCAATACGAATGCACACCCCTAGCATCCACACCATGAGGTATGGAAGTTGCAGGAAGCACAGGTGTGGCAGCTCTTATATATGTCCTCAAGGTTGACAGGTTGCTACACACCAATAGCATTCGCGGGTTGTGAGGGCATGGCATCCAATAGTTCCAATGCACACATGTAATATAGTTATTCTCACCAGCCGACCTACAGCAAAGCACTTAGGATACACAAATCACCCCTAAAGGCTCAGCAAATATACAGGCTACCTTATACAGTTCTACTGGATGCTGTGGTTTGCCACTCACATCCGCAAGTTACAATGCTCTTATTAAAGCCTGTGATCGCTCATTGCCGCATGAGATTCTGGGTACATTTGTAGGGCCTGGTTTCTCACTCCCATTGCCATTTCCAACACGCTGGCAGAGAGGAGGTACAAAGATGCCTTATGTGCTATGGCTTTCTCAAAAGTCGCTTTCGCTGTTTGGACAAGACAGCTGGAACTTTAATGTATGTTCCACCCAAAGTGGCAAAGATGGTGCTGTTCTGCTGTGAATTCCATAATATTGTTGTACGACAGAGTACCAATGGAGATACGTCCAGATCTTCCCCCAGATCCACCATGTCACCTGCACAACACCAGGAGAGCACGCTGAGGGGCAGTCAGCATCGGCAACACCTTATAGAATGCTACTTTGCCTGATAGGCCTGTCATACAAATTCCCCTTCCATGGGAGGTCTCAGAAGCGTGTTTGCTGTTCCTCTCTGTGCTATCTTTCTTTCTCACACTGCAACCATGTGTAGGTCACTATGTAACAGAAAACACATATGCCTACTCACCATTTGTCTTCACAGTGCAGCAGTACCCCGTACTGAAAAAACTGGTGCAAGTAAAGTTTACACCACAGACGTGTCACTGCCACCATGTGTTCTTCCTGATAATTACACCAAAAGAGCAACTTATTGCGCAACACTTTGTGAGCTAGCTAGTTTGGTGAACCTTGCCAGCCCTCCCCAGTGGACCCCAGCCTACTGCTCACAATGTGCTACCATCCCACTCCTCCTGGAGCATTGAGAGCTCCAGCTGTGGAAATGCTATAAATGGTAAATAACTGTGAACCTTAAGAATGCAGATGTGAACAGTACAGGTGCACAGTTAAAAGTTTCACTGACCGAAAAGACTAGTTACAGCCTTATTTCAAGGTGCTGAAATGTGTGTATGTGAAGTGATACACTTGTACTGGGTCTGCTTACTGACACATGGCCATGGCCACACAGCCTCGGCACTTAAAGAGACAGGAATTGCAACTACATCCACATTGACAGCATTTGCAGATCCAGTCCTGGTCTTACTGCCATGCATACAAGTATTAATAGTCTTGCTTAGCCATGTCACACCTATAGGCTAATGACATGAAATGCCTGCATGTTATGACTTCCAAACCAGTACAGGATTTACCACTGAAAACATTTGAACATACTTAGCAAGAGTTATGCACACATGATAGTGCTATAGTTGCACCCCTTCCATTTCAGCCTTGCTGAAAGCGCCATTGCTATGTGGTGCCATAGACACTATGCGCACAGCTCCTTACCAGCTAGCCTTCCTTTTGAGGTTTGCATACACCCCAAGACACTTGGACCCAACTATACCTAGCTATGCAATGTCTAAAATATACTGTGAAAAGGTGAGGCCCTTGTCTGTCATGATGTTATATAGTTGTATTAGCTTCTTGGTGAGTGAAGGCTTCATGCTCAGTGAAGGCAGGATTAGGGATCAGATAGTGATCAGCCTTCACGTATCATTTGCACTGACCAATGACATGTCACTGTCACGGTTTATTTTCTAACCACTCTTACAACATCCACATCGATCAAGAACAAAGGTATATTTCAAAAAGTCCAACAGTAAGGTGTTTTTGAACCTCCTGCCTTCAACTTTCCCCTCACACGTATCATTACTCAGACCGAAAGAAGTCTTGTATGTGCAAGGAAATTGTGCATTAAGCATCAATGGCATTAATGCGGTGCAGGTGTATGTACCAGTTAACATATGCTGATTACTGGCCTTTTACATAAACCAACAATCTTTTACAGAGCGCAGGGAAAGCACATAGGCAGTGCTGTCCTGCACCAAATTGTTTGCTGAGAGTTCCTTTTCCAAAACTGCACACACGACCATGCTTTCATGGTTGCATGCCCTTGCTGATGCAAGAGCTTGTCACCACTGCTGGGGAATCTGGAAGAGGTGCTATCCTTTAGGTCGAGCATCAAGTGCTATAAGTTCTTCCATCGCTTGTTCTGCGAATGCCAGGTCTGCTGCTCTACTGGCAATGAAATGGTCTGTGCAAAGCATTAGGGGTAGAGGAAATCTTGTCAGCTGAAGAGGTCAGTAGCTTACTAGCTGCCCACATAGTAAAGGGCACCTAGTGCTGTAATGTCATTGGCATGCTGACTGATGGCCTTTCTGTGTTGCGTCTTGCAGACACGCATTTAGTGCTACCTAGGCCCTTCAGGTGCCCATGGTACTACCTCACATTAAGTAGGTGTAATGTATGCCCAGACATCATTAGTTTAGGTGCCCAGCTATTTAGGTTTGCCCAGAAAGGACTCTGACTGACTCATTAGAACTTAGGGCAGGGTTCCCCAATCCTTATGTGCAAGACAGGCTCAGTTGTCCAGTGAGGCTCCTAAATAAAAATCTCAAAATTCCCCTAATTTAGACCCAGAAGGAACTCAATCAGACAGGTTGTGTACTGGAAAAGGAAATTCCTCCCAACCCTGGTTAGGACCAGCAGCCTGGATTATCCTGCCTTACCGACTGGGCCTGTAAAACAACAAAACCTAACTCCTAATTCTTCTGCACTCTGTGATAATCTCTAAATGGACTGCCTCCCGAGCTATAGCAAGGGCAGGGTTATATATTGTTTCAAGTGAGCTGGCCATTCCAGAACCCATGGAAGAAGGGGCTGTGTTTGAATGGATCCTCCCTTCACTCTAACCTATTCTCTCTCTCTAACTGAACAAAGGGCTCGACCAGGTCCTACTGGTGACGCGACCAGAGGGTCCGTCACACGTGTAAGTAATAAAATTTAAAAAATCTAGGATAGTCAGCGGAGTTTTAAGGGTCGGGGCTAACCCTGATTGGGAAGACCTATTAAGGTGATCCAGGGGAATTACAGACCAGTGAGTATGATGTATGTGCCAGGCAAAATGGTAGAAATTACCATAAAGAACAAAATTACTGAACATGTAGATAAGAATAGTTTAATGGGACAAAGCCAACATTGGTTTAGCCAAGGGAAGTCTTGGCTCACAAATTTGCTACATTTTTTTGAGGGTGCAATAAACATGTGGATAAAGGTGAGCCAGATGAACTGGGAAAACTCCCTTTGGCGTCGGCGCGTGTCCTTTATAAAATTCCTCCACTTATGCGGTAGAGGTGACATTTGCGTGCACATGCGCAATTTCATTAAATTGTTCATGTACACAGTCTATTTTATACCATGCGTGCATAAATGCACATATGTTATAAAATGGCTGTGCCATTTGGTGTGAGCCAGCATATGAGCGTACATGTGTGCCTGCGTGACTGTTTCAGAGTTACTGTCCCAGAGAGTGCGAACGTTTATTTATTTATTTATTTATTTATTTATTTAATGTTTCTTCTATACCGATGGCCGTTCACACATCTCATCGGTTTACAGTGAACACAAAACCATTGGGCAAGGCCCTTACATAAAACAGATAAATATTGAACTAGATTACAAATAATTGAACTGTGGGAGGAGCCCATACATATTGAACTAGATTACAAATAATTGAACTGTGGGAGGAGCCCATACATCAAACTATATACATCAGATATGTACAAAGTTAGTGCACAGTACCAAATCGACAGGCATAGAGGCGTTTATATCAGGATAGCAGAGTAACAAAGTGGCACCTTTCTGCAGTACCTTGGTCCTTCGGTACTGGAGTATGTAATGATTGCCTTTATGGTTAGCAAGATGGCAGGGCCACATATGGTGCCCACCCCAGCTGGGTGTCCTATTAAGGCAATGCAGAGTCAGTGCATTTTTTTTTTTTTTTACAGTGGCGCTTTATTCTAAAGTTCTGGAGAAGGAAATTGTCCTTAATCGTTGAGAGAATAGGGTCACCTACAGCAGCCCCTGCCCCTTTACAGGACTGGATTTAGGCATAGGCAACATAGGCAATTGCTTAAGGTGCCAAATTTTCAAAGCACCAAATACCCAGGCAAAAGAAGAAGTGCGACTGTGCCAAGGAGAAGCCTGCTCTAGCAATCCATTTCAAAGGTGCACTGCTATGGTCCTTTGGGACTCTGGAGAGGAGGGCTGATAGAGGAACTTCATCTATCTGATCTCCAGGGTCTTCCACCCCCCACTTTTCAATCCTGCCTATGGGTGCCCAAACCTAACTCTGGCCCTGCTCCTTTAGGACATAAATAATACACACACCCATCGCATATTGATTCCTTAGAGCCAGGCAGAAGCCAGCTGTGGAGGAAAGCCTAGCTCTGAAGCCCTGCTGCCTGCAGAGCCAGTATTGGCCAGGGAGCTCAAGGGAAGGCTTCCCTGGTCCCTCTATCAGTAGGTGATCTCCAGGGGACTGGGAACAGCATAGACAGAGGCTGGCCAGCCAGCAACAACAAGGAGGTGGGCTGTAAAATGGGATGGTTCAAAAGCAGGGCTGGGGAAGAAAGGCACTGTTACCATTACCTTTCTGCTTATTTTCTTTGTTTGTCCTTTTATGTGGCTATCTCCTTTTCTCACACCACTAGCAAGACCAAAGGGCTCACCCTTTATCCCTTAGTTCCCTCACCACTTTTGTTGCTTTATTCACCTCCTTTAAGTTTCTCTTACTTTAGTAGGGTTTGAAAGTTAAGTCTTCTCCCCTTCCTCTCATAGGGATAGCAACTTTCAAACTGGCGTGCTTCGGCCTGCACCAAGGGAAACATCTATTTTATAACTTCCACATATATATTCACGCATGTTATAAAATAGCCTGACTGCATGCACATGTGCGCCTAATATTAAGTGGGAGCGCACATGGGCGTGCAATTGCCACTTCTACCGTGTAAGTTGGGGGATTTTAAAAGGAGTGCGTGCCCACACCATTCCTGGTTTACCAGTTCGGGCACCAGTTTGTCCCATTAACAGCTAGGCCCTACAACTCTCCCTGGTTTGATAGCCTCCCAGTTACCCCAGACCCTTTAAACATCTCAGAAATGACTTGATCCTTTTATTTTAAACTTACATATCATCCATTGTCAGGATGTATTTATGCACACATCTCTTGGCCAGGGCCCAAAACAGCCATGTGAATGCCCAGCCCTATTTTGTAAACTTTTGTGATGTGCACATGCGTGCCCAACTTCTTCATGTATCCCCTAATTTTGGTGTATGACGGTCTTTTAAAATTCATCTTTAAATGTGGATAGCTGAAAGTAACTCTCCCCACCTATATTCATTGCACTTGCATGCAAATCAACTCATTACCATATCCGTGTTGCATCAGGATTTTGGGAATGACATTAACTGTGCATTATCACTGCATTAGGCCATTTACCACACAGTAAGAACATAAGAACATAAGAAATTGCCATGCTGGGTCAGACCAAGGGTCCATCAAGCCCAGCATCCTGTTTCCAACAGAGGCCAAACCAGGCCACAAGAACCTGGCAATTACCCAAAACCTAGAAGATCCCATGCTACTGATGCAATTAATAGCAGTGACTATTCCCTAAGTAAACTTGATTAATAGCAGTTAATGGACTTCTCTTCCAAGAACTTATCCAAACCTTTTTGAACCCAGCTACACTAACTGCACTAACCACATCCTCTGGCAACAAATTCCAGAGATTTATTGTGCGTTGAGTGAAAAAGAATTTTCTCCGATTAGTCTTAAATGTGCTACTTGCTAACTTCATGGAATGCCCCCTAGTCCTTCTATTATTCGAAAGTGTAAATAACCGAGTCACATCTACTCGTTCAAGACCTCTCATGATCTTAAAGACCTCTATGATATCCCCCCTCAGCCGTCTCTTCTCCAAGCTGAACAGCCCTAACCTCTTCAGCCTTTCCTCATAGGGGAGCTGTTCCATCCCCTTTATCATTTTGGTTGCCCTTCTCTGTACCTTCTCCAATGCAACTATATATTTTTGAGATACGGCGACCAGAATTGTACACAGTATTCAAGGTGTGGTCTCACCATGGAGCGATATAGAGGCATTATGACATTTTCCGTTTTATTAACCATTCCCTTCCTAATAATTCCTAACATTTTATTTGCTTTTTTGACTGCTGCAGCACACTGAGCTGACGATTTCTATGTATTATCTACTATGACGCCTAGATCTCTTTCTTGGGTGGTAGCTCCTAATATGGAACCTAACATCGTGTAACTACAGCTAGGGTTATTTTTCCCTATATGCAACACCTTGCACTTGATTGCTCAATTAAGCCCTACCATAGCTTAGTAAATGATCCCCTTAAGTTGTAAGCCCTCTAGGACAGGGAAATGCCTAGAGTACCATCAATCATACAAGGTGAACTATACATTATAAATAAAATAAAATAAAATATATATTAATGGTTATGATTTAAAGAATATTCTAACTGAACAACTGATAATGTGTCTTTTTGCTTGCTATGGCTGAACAATTCAAATATTGTTTTGAATCAATGTCCTTCATATTGTATTTATATATATCCAGTCATAGAAATATCCTATGTGTCAAAGCAGCTGTCAATCAAAATGGCTGACTGCTGCACTATAAAACTTGTTTTTCTCAGCAGTCATCTTTGACAGACAACTGCTTTACATGTGAACAAAAATATGTATATTACTTTTGGAAATTCCAAGTTTTAAACTTTAAAAATAGATTGGGATATTTGTGATCCAGCAGAAAATTTGTGGTTGCCATTAAATTTATATAGCAACATGAAATATGACAACAGATAAGGTTCGCAAGACCAAACTAGTCTGCCCAGTTTTTTCTTGTTGCAATACCATATAATACAGAGTTATTATCACTCCTTTTTTTCTTCTGGTTGCATCTTTCTCTTTCTACTCTAGTATAGGGATGTGAATCGTTTTAGGACGATTAAAATTATCGTCCGATAATTTTAATATCGTCTTAAACCGTTATGGAACACAATACAATAGAGATTCTAACGATTTATCGTTATAAATCGTTAGAATCGTGAGCCGGCACACTAAAACCCCCTAAAACCCACCCCCGACCCTTTAAATTAAATCCCCCACCCTCCCGAACCCCCCCCAAATGACTTAAATAACCTGCGGGTCCAGCGGCGGTCCAGAATGGCAGCGGTCCGGAACGGGCTCCTGCTCCTGAATCTTGTTGTCTTCAGCCGGCGCCATTTCCAAAATGGCGCCGAAAAATGGCGGCAGCCATAGACGAACACGATTGGACGGCAGGAGGTCCTTCCGGACCCCCGCTGGACTTTTGGCAAGTCTCGTGGGGGTCAGGAGGCCCCCCACAAGCTGGCCAAAAGTTCCTGGAGGTCCAGCGGGGGTCAGGGAGCGATTTCCCGCCGCGAATCGTTTTCGTACGGAAAATGGCGCCGGCAGGAGATCAACTGCAGGAGGTTGTTCAGCGAGGCGCCGGAACCCTCGCTGAACGACCTCCTGCAGTCGATCTCCTGCCGGCGCCATTTTCCGTACGAAAACGATTCGCGGCGGGAAATCGCTCCCTGACCCCTGCTGGACCTCCAGGAACTTTTGGCCAGCTTGTGGGGGGCCTCCTGACCCCCACGAGACTTGCCAAAAGTCCAGCGGGGGTCCGGAAGGACCTCCTGCCGTCCAATCGTGTTCGTCTATGGCCGCCGCCATTTTTCGGCGCCATTTGGAAAATGGCGCTGGCTGAAGACAACAAGATTCAGGAGCAGGAGCCCATTCCGGACCGCTGCCGTTCCGGACCGCCGCTGGACCCGCAGGTTATTTAAGTCATTTGGGGGGGTTCGGGAGGGTGGGGGATTTAATTTAAAGGGTCGGGGGTGGGTTTTAGGGGGTTTTAATGTGCCGGTTTTGCGATTTTTAGATTTTTAGATTTTTCACGATTTTTCACGATTTTTCACGATATTTACCCCCCCAAACGGCAACAATACGATTCCCTCCCCCTCCCAGCCGAAATCGATCGTTAGACGATCGAGGACACGATTCACATCCCTACTCTAGTATTCTTATTACTTTGTCCTTTGCTTTGTTGCACAGTTTTGCTGCCTTGCAATACCACTTGAATTCAGACTTTTACCATCACTTCTTTGCAACTAAGGATCCTTTGGGCTCATTCATTTCTTTGTGGATTCTGTTACTGTGTTGGCTCCACCATTCTGCAGGAAGACTAGACCATGCATCCATCACATTTACTATGAAGAAATATTTTATAATGTTACTCCCGAGTCTCCCCACTTTCAGCCTCATATCTGGAACTCTTGTTCTTGCTTCCTTTCCACCGAAAAAAAAAGTTTGAGGAATATTTTGAGCCGCTTTGTGGCTCAGCTAGTTAGCCGGATAACCTAGCCTGTATATTCAGCTGCACATCTGGCTGTCTTACAGTTAGCTGAATAAGTTTATCTGGCTAACTTTAGGACAGGTCTATGGGCCAACTTTGAATATCGGAGTTAGCCAGATAACTTATCTGACTAACTCTTCTCCCTTGAACACCCTTGCCCCTCTTGTCACTTATCTGGATAAGTGGCGGCTGCTGATTCCTGGCAGATATTCAGCAGGATAAATCCACAACAGGATAAGTCACACTGAATATCACCCTCTTTGTTTTTAGATTATTTGAAAGTCTCTCATATCCTCTAACTCTCATTCTCTTTCCTTTTCTGTAGGGTATATATTGGGGATATGCACTTAAAAGAAAAATCTGTTTCAGTCCATTAATCCATTTAGTTAGACTCCATAATTTGTTTTATTCATTTCAAATGGAAAAAAAAAGATGTGTTTGTTTGTCACACCCATTCATTAGTTTTCCATTAAAATCAATAGGAGAAGCAATGCATCACATGTTCAGCTCCTGATGAGAGTTTTCTATTCACATTTAGTGAAGTTTGAAGGCAGACGGCAGCAGCAGAGGAAAGAATACTGTAAATCATGAAGACTGGGGCAAAGTGGCACCAAAAGTGACAAAATTGCCCAAAACCCCATGACAGGGCAAAGCAGCTAAAATGGAGGCATCAACGACACCCCAAGGCACCCTGAAAGGAACAAAGTAGCAAAAAGCTCCAAAGAGGAGCAAAAGTCATCATCAACTGTGGCATGAAGAACCCAATGTACCATAAGAGGTGCAAAGCAGCATCAAAAGTGGCATGACCAGCCCAAGATGTCATGAGAGAGGAAATAAAGCAGCAAATGAGGCAGGAAATACCCCAAGGCACTGATAAATGGTCAAACAGAATGAACAGTGGCATGACGACCCCAAAACACCATGAGAGGGGCAAAGCAGCCCCCTGAAGTGGCAAGAACACTTGAAGGCATTTTGAGCGGGACAAAGCATCCTGAGCAGTGCGTAGAAGACAGAGGAAACCATGGAGGAGGCTTGTAGCGACGGTCGCTCCCTGTGACAAGGTAAGGGCAAAGGTGATCGGCGCCATACTGGCAGTCTATCGCCTTTGCCCTTACCTTGTCACAGGGAGCGACGGTCGCTCCCTGTGACAAGGTAAGGGCAAAGGCGATCGGCGCCATTTTGAAACCTCCAACACCGGCACCGGCACGATTGAAGGGATGGCTCCTGGACCCCCCGCTAGACCACCAGGTACATCTAAAAGGTTTTTGGGGGGGTCGGGAGGGTGGGAGAAGCAAAAGGGTAATTTGAAAAGGGTCGGGGTGGGTTTTTTTTTCGGGCCATCGGTGCCTTTTTATCAGTGGTAGCCAAAATGGCGCCGATGGCCCGAGAGCGGGAAATCACGCCGGGGGGAAACCCCCCCCCCCCCCACTGGACCACCAGGTAATTTAACATTTTTTTTTGGGGGGGGGGTCGATGGGGTTTTGTTTATCTGCTCAGGCCTCACTAAAAATTTTACAATGTGAATTGGAATCGGAACGATTCCAATTCACAATCTTTAACGATCCGATTTTTCCTCCCACCATCCGAACCTGATCGTTAAGACGATCAGGCACACGATTCACATCTCTAGCAGATGCTACATACAGTATGTAAAAAATATATCCCTGTACATGGTACATCCTGTATTCAACAAGTTTTGCATCTATTTTAAAACAGTTTTTAATATTAATATATTCATCTAGTAAAAGCTGTAAGAAATATCAAAATTTGAATCTAGTACTATTTAAGAAATTCTCACAGTGTCCTGATTAAGCTATTATTTCTTGTAGTTTTGCCACTTCTTCCGCAGAGATTCCTTACATCTAAAAATTATAAGTATCAAAGCAAGAAAAAACTCAGCAGGCTAATGCTATTTCCTATTAGATTCATTGCCCTTAAGTACATCCTGACGTTACTTAAGCTATTACTTTGAAGCTCATGTTGAGAGCATATTTCCTGATCTTTATATTGCTGATGCATTTGTGAAGATCCTCATGCAATTAAAAGCAGAAGCACTTGCTGTCATTAGCAGGGATGTTCATCTGAATTCAGCAGCAGTGGGGAAGGAGTACAGGTAACCAGCTCTGTCCTAGATTATATTAAAACTAAGAATACCAGAGAGAGTCTCGATATACTGAGGACAATTTTCAAAAAGCTGCTGAGTGCCTAAGACAGCCAGCTATTTTTTTAATCAGTTAGTTTTAGGATAATTTTCAGTTCCAACCTAGCTGACGAGGTTATGGCTGAAAGTTAACCTAAAATTACCTTAGCCAACTGACCACTGAGTGATTTAGTGAAATCGCTCCCCCAGCCCCAAACTCCTTAAGTTAGATGCATAGATTGTCTCAACAAAAGCCCTACACACCTGCCCAATCTGCAAATTCAGTAACAACTCTATGCATCTGGGCACCTTCACCTAGTCAATCTGCAAATCTACATAAGAACATAAGAATTGTCATACTGGGTCAGACGAAGGGTCCATCAAGCCCAGTATCCTGTTTCCAACAGTGGCCAGTCCAAGTCACAAGTATTGGTAATTACCCAAACGTTAAATAAATCTCAAGCCACTATTGCTTAATAATTAATCGCAGTTTATGGATTTTTCCTCTAGAAACTTATCCAAACCTATTTTAAACCCAGCTACACTAACTGCTATAACCACATCCCCTAGCAATGAATTCCAGGACCTAACTATGCTCTGAGTGAAAAAGAATTTTCTTCAATTTGTTTTAAATGAGTTGCTTGTTAACTTCATGGAGTGTCCTCTAGTCCTTCTATTATCTGAGAGAGTAGATAACCGATTTACATTAACTTGTTCAAGACCTTTCATGATTTGGTAGACCTCTATTACATCCCCCCTCAGCCATCTCTTCTCCAAACTGAACAGCCCTAACTTCCTTAGCCTTACCACATAGGGCAGCCAGCCATTCCATGTCCTTTATCATTTTGGTCACCCTTTTCTGCACTATCTCCAGTGCAACTATATCTTTTTTTTGAGATGCAATGACCAGAATTGCACACAATATCAAAGATGCAGTCTCACAATGGAGCAATACAAAGGCATTATGACATCCATTGTTGTATTTGCCATTCCCTTCCTAATAATTCCTAACATTCTGCTTGCTTTTTTGATTACCATAGCACACTGAGCTGACAATTTCATTGTATTATCCACTATGACACCTAGATCTCTTTACTGGGTGGTAACTCCTATGATAAACCTATCATTGTGTAACAACAGCAAGGTTTATTTTTCCCTATATACATCACTTTGCACTTACCCATGCTAAATTTCATCTGCCATTTGGAAGCCCAAGCTTCCAGTCTTGCAAGGTCCTCCTGCAATTTATCACAATCTGCTTTAGATTTAACTACTCTGCATAATTTTGTGTCATCCACAATTTGATCACCTCACTTGTCATACCCCTTTCCAGATTATTTATAAATATATTAAAAAGCACTGATCTGAGTACAGACCCCTGAGGCACTCCACTCTTTACCTTTTTCTACTGTGAAAACAGACCATTTAATCCTACTCTCTGTTTCCTGTCTTCTAACTAGCTTGCAATCCACAAAAGGACATCGCCTCCTATCCCATGAAATTTTAGTTTTCTTAGAAGCCTCTTATGTGGGACTTTGTCGAACGCCTTCTGAAAATCCAAATACATTACATCTACAGGTTCATCTTTATCCACATGTTTATTCACCCCTTCAAAAAATGTAGGAGATTTATGAGGCAAGATTTCTCTTAGGTAAATCCTTGCTGGCTGTGTTCCATTATTTCATGGCTATCTAATGTTTTGAGATTTTATTCTTTATAACAGTTTCCACTTTGTTTCCCAGCACTGAAGTCAGGCTTGCCAGTCTATAGATTCCCGGATTACCCCTAGAGCTCTTTTTAAAAATTGAGGTTACATTGGCCATCTCCCAATCTTCAGGTACAATGGATTATTTTAATGAAAGGTTATCAATTTACGGAAATAGGTATGATTTTTTATTTTTTAGTTCTTTCAGAACCCTGGAGTATATACCATTCAGTCCAGGTGATTTACTACTCTTCAGTTTGTTGATCTGGCCTACCACATCTTCCAGGTTCTCTGTGATTTGGTTCAGTTCCTCTGAATCATCACCCTTGAAAACCATCTCCTGACATAGTGATGGCAAAGGCTAGCGCCGGCGCCATTTTGAATACTGGCAATACGGCCCGAGTGCAGGAGGTTGCTCCCAGACCTCCGCTGGACTTTTGGCAAGTCTTGTGGGGGTCAGGAGGCACCCCAAGCTGGCCAAAAGTCCCTGGGGGTCCAGCGGGGGTCCGGGAGCGATCTCCTGCACTCTAGAATAAAATGGCCGTCGGGTGCCAGGAATCAAAATGGCGCCGATAGCCTTGCCCTTACTATGTCACAGGAGCTACCGGTGCCATTAGTCAGCCCCTGTCACATGGTAGGAGCACAAGATGGCGCAGATGGCCATGTGACAGGGGCTGACCAATGGCACCGGTAGCCCCTGAGACATAGCAGGTCAAAGGCTATCGGCGCCATTTTGAACTGGTACCGAGGGTGTAGAGTGCATGGGATGGCTCCCGGACCCCCTGCTGGACCACCAGGGAGTTTTGGTAAGTCTTGGGGGGGATCAGGAGGGTGGGGGGTTGTTTAAATTGGCGGCCAAATAATTCGGCGAAAATTCGTTGTATCCGTGGGGAATTGCGATACATTTTGCTTCCCCAAGAATACAACGAATATTGGCACATCCGTTGCGAATTGCCAATACGTAGGAACCGAATGCACACCCCTATCTGATTCTGCAAGTTTTCCCCCTGCTGAGACAGCATATATTTATCTGATCAAAATGAGGGAGTCTCTGAAAGCTTTCTCAGAGGTGGGTTTTAGATTTAGCTGTCTAGCACGGAATTTCAATGGTGATCAGCCATATTTAGCTGGAAAACTCTGGTGGTGCCCATGGGTAGTCTTAAACCAAGCATGAACATGTTTTTTATAACTCGATGTTGGAAAATTAGCAGATATACCCAGACACAAAAAGAAGTTGAATTAGTAGCAGTTTGAAAATGTTAGCAGTAGCACCAATCACACAGGAGCGCAAATTGCAAAACATGCACCCTTATTTTTCAGGTGTACCCAGTTACAGTATCTTTGCCACTCAGCAGCCTTCTGAAACTGACTTGAAAGTATACACTCCTCATTTGTGCTGACATTGCACAAACGAGGCTGTACGAAGGTGCTGTCTTCCCTGACCTCATGCTGAAATTACAGAAAAAAATATTAGTGAGGAAGGAGGGCAGCAGCAAGGAATTTATTTCAAAATTGACAGAGCAAATTACAACTTTCAGAGATGGTATTTTGAAGAAGAGAAACATTCCTTGTAATTTACTCAATGAGAGGTTAAGGGAGAACTGTATGTTCAAAATGATAACAATAGCTTTGAAAACTTAATACAATATCCCTTCCTACCTCTTCTCTCCATTGGTGCTAGGCTTACCATAGATTCTCAGTAATTGCTTCTGTAACAATCCCAACACATGATAGGTACAATTCTTCAGTCTTCTTTTTTTTGTGTTTAAATATTTTTATTATTGAGACGTACAGCAAGTATTTACACCATACATGCATGATATTATCCATCAAATACATAATTTACAGAACACAGGTATAATATCAAGGATGGTACCTCTCATTTAGCAGGCAAGAATCCTGAATTAGAGAGATAAAAGGCAAACAAAAGAAAGAAAGAAAAACAACCAGAAAAAGAGAAGAGAAAAAAAGAAAAGAAAAAAAGAAAGAAACAAGAAACACCCAGATTAATAAGTAATGATACAGTATGTGTAATAACAATTACAGAAATTGAATCGTATGGATATCCTACCCAGCATCCCCATTCATTAACAAAGCATAATCGTCAAGCGGCTTCCACACCTGGGACCATGACGTAAGCCGTCTGAACTTGACTGCCATAGCCTTTTCATACTTACTATACATGCATACTGAATTCCACCACAAGTGTTCAGAAAGTAGGGTGCTCTGTTTCCAATTAGCCATTATATTGTGTATAGCTACAAGCATTAAAAATCAAATAATCTTCCATGAGCAGGGTTGAGACCCAATATCGGATCCCTACTACGGAGAATGACCAATGAATAAGTAATTGGGCATTTCAAAGGGAGTATAGTAGAAATAATAGACCATATCTGGAGCCAAAACTGGTGAACATAAGTGCAATAAAAAAGCATATGGGAGAGAGTTCCATTAGGTTCACCACAGGACCAACAATCATGAGTAGCTATTAATCCTGCTCTATGCAATTTCCATGGGGTCCACATTGCTCGATTCAAAATAAAGTAGGAAGTCTGGGTTAAGCTAGAGGACAAAGAAATACGTACTGATTTCTGCCATAGCGCGTGCCATTGGACTGCATCCAGCTGGACAGCTAGTGTAGACATCCAAAGGGACTGCAATCCCGTGGTAGAGCCAAATGGCATGCGGGACTTAAGGTACCTGTATATGCGAGAAGCGAGATGGCCCTTGTCCCCATTTAAAGAGTAAAAAGAAAGCAAGTGTGGCTCAGTATGATTGAAAAGATGAGAAACAGAAATATCTTTAAAGACATGTTTCAACTGGAGCCAAGCATAGTACTGAGATGATGGTAGCCCAAAGGTATCCCGTAAACATTCAAATGGGAGAATCCGGTTGTTTTTCAGTAAACTGGAGAGAAACCAGATCCCACATTTTTGCCAAAGAGGCCAGCTAATAGGCTGTCCATCTACTTTTATATTTGGGTTATGCCATATTGGGGCAAATTTGGATAAAGTCCAAGCCGGAATCTCAGTTGGCCGATAAGTGTCAAAATCAAACATGGCTATATATAAGGATCGTAAAATAGGATTGTGTCTAATGCAATTGGAAAGTGGAATTCCAGGGAGATATTCCAATGGGGCAAAGGGTAGAAGAGCTAACTCTATGGATAACCATCTAGGGGAGGTGAGAAGTGATCTGTCTGCAGCAAAATACTGTTGACCTTGTTGCAATATATATGCTTGATGGTATTGATAAAAGTCTGGAAAATTAACCCCCCCCAAACTTAGTGATTCTCTTCAGTTTAGATAACGCTATCCGAGGGGTTTTATTATTCCACAAAAACCTAGCAAGAATCTGATCCACTCGTTTATAAAAGAATCGAGAAAAAAAGATA
Organism: Rhinatrema bivittatum; assembly: GCF_901001135.1. Lineage (NCBI taxonomy): Eukaryota > Metazoa > Chordata > Amphibia > Gymnophiona > Rhinatrematidae > Rhinatrema > Rhinatrema bivittatum. The sequence continues at coordinate 25,511 of NW_021820956.1, forward strand.
GGCAGCATAGAGAGGACATAAGTAATCCGTGGGGCAAGAACCATTTTAATAGAGTCCAATCTCCCCCACCAACTTAAATGGAGAGGGGACCAAGTTAGTATAGCATCGCTGAGTTGGCGGAGAGTGGACTCTTCACAAAGGGATATTGTTGAACTAATATCCATCTGGAATTTAATACCCAGGTACTTAAGACCCCCTTTTACCTTTTGAATCGGAAGCTCACCTAAGTCCACGAGAGATCCAAGAGTGTTTAAGGGAAGCATCTCAGTCTTATGCCAGTTGATTTTATACCCAGAAACCAATGAATATGCAGAAATGAGAGAAAATAACGAGGGAAGGGAAAGATCAGGATTAGTTAAGAAAAGAAGAACATCATCCGCATAAGCCGATAACTTATAAGTATAATCTCCAATATTAAAACCCTCTATATTCACTGATTGCCTGATAGATAAGAGAAGGGGTTCTAATGCCAGGTTAAAAAGTAATGGGGACAGCGGGCATCCTTGACGAGTGCCCCTATGTAACGTAAATGAGGAAGATGAATGGTTATTAACAAATAAATAGGCCGTAGGAGAGGAGTATATCGTTTTGACCCATGATAAAAAAGCGGGGCCAATACCAAACCATTCCAGAGAAGCCCATAAAAATGGCCATTCAACGCGATCAAATGCCTTTTCGGCATCTAATGATACGGCTACTGCAGGTATGGATAAGGAGGGCGCTTGAGCTAGAATGTGCAAAAACATACGGGAGTTATTGGCGATAAGTCTATTCTTAATGAAACCAGATTGATCGGGATGAATGATTGAGTACAGTACTCGGGATAAACGTGTAGCTAATATTTTAGCAAAAAATTTGTAATCTGTATTTAATAAAGATATCGGTCTATAATTGGACACAGAGGTAGGGTCACGACCAGGCTTCGGAAGAACCACTATACAGGCTTCAGTGAATCTAGAGGTATCCGTGGAAGAGGGATGCAGCGAAGAAAAATAAGCATGTAAATGTGGAGCAAGCTGTGAATTAAAAGCATGATAAAAGTCTGTAGAAAGTCCATCAGGTCCGGGGGCCTTGCCAATGGAAAGTGAGGAAATAGCCGAAGCAACTTCCTCTTGAGTGAAAGGTGCGTCTAACATTGAAGCTTGTGTTGCAGTGAGAGCCGGATGAGTGATATTGTCCAAGAAGCGACGTATTCCATCTGAAGAAGGATCAACTTCCACCTGGTATAAAGAGTCATAAAAGGAACGAAACTCCTGTAAGATTTCAGCATCTGTGATCAAAGGTGCTTGGGTTGAAGATAAAATCATATCAATTCTTTTTTTCTCTTGACGTTTTTTGAGATAAGAGGCCAGGAGATGACCACATTTATTATTTTCGGCATAATAAGTGGCCTTAGCTTGGGTGAGACCAAGTTGAACCTGAGAACTCAAGTGCTGGTTGTAGCGATATCTCGCTTTCAGTAGATTAGTTAGAGAGGAGAGCGTAGGATCAATTACATGGTTATGTTCCAATGTCTCTACTTCTTTCTGCAAAGTAGATAAGGCAGCACGATATACTTTCTTACTTTGTATTGAGTAGCTGATGATGGAGCCTCTGATCGTCGCCTTAAAAGCTTGCCATAAAATATCAGGCGAAACGTCTGAGGTAGAGTTAAACAGGAAATATTCTTTTATCTGTTCCTGTGTCTTGGATATAAATGAGGAGTCTGTTAAAAGTGAAGAGTTGAACCGCCACCGATGTTCCAAGGAAATATTGGAGAATAAACGAATCGTAACCTGAGTCGCTGCATGGTCAGATACCAAGATAGGTTGGATGGCTGCTGCAGTTAAACAAGGCACCAACTGTTTGGAGATAAGGACGAAATCGATTCTAGAGTATGTGTTGTGCGGAGCAGAGAAAAAGGTGTAATCCTTGGTTGTAGGATGGAGAAGGCGCCACGGATCTGACAGTCCATGTGATTGCAATAGTGCCTGTAGTACCTTGCAGGATTTTGATATGTGGGGGCGTAGCTTGGTCGTCCGATCTAGGAAAGGATCTAGAACTTGATTAAAATCTCCCCCGACGATTACAGGAGCCGATGGAAGAGCAAGTATACGGGCAAGCATACATTGAAAAAATTCAGGTGAGTCCGCATTTGGAGCATAGATGTTCATTAGTGTATAAGCTTGCTGCGCAATCTGGATTTGCGCCAAAGACCATCTACCATCTTCATCAGAAGAGGAATGAAGAATTTTGGCCTCTAATCTCTTATGCAATAAAATCGCAGTCCCTCGTTTTTTATGAACTGCGGGGCTAAAAAGAACATGGCCCACCCATTGTTGTTTAAGTTTGAGCGACTCAGTAGGAGAAAGGTGGGTCTCTTGTAAGAAAGCGACGTCTGTATTAATGGTCTGAAGATAGGTCAAGATCTTTTTCCGTTTAATTTGGTGTGTGAAGCCGTTGACATTCAGAGAGGTGATCTTAATAGCATTGATTGAGGACGCCATGATCTTACATAAGAATCAAATGCTAGGTAGTATCCATTCAAAAATACTGCTTGAAGTATCTCGGGTGAGGAGAAAAAGCCAAAAATTGAAAGAAAATATGGTATAATCCAAGGATATCCGTAGAGCATAAACAAACAGAAATAAGAAAAAACATGGAGAGAAAAAACCAAATCAGAAGCCATAATGGCTATGGTATGTAAACGAGCCTCTTGTAGTGCCAGAGGTCGCAAGTAACCGTCCACTCTCGCCAGACCGTATATTAGTACAATAATTAACCCCATATTACGGGGAGAAAAAAAAAGAAAAAAAAACCAAAAACGGGGGAAAAAGAGAAAAAAGAAAATCACTCATACCTACCGACTCATGGTGATGGCTATGAGCGAGAAAGAATAATAAGAAAAAAAAAGACTGAGCTGAAAATAGGCCACGAGGAGTAGTCCGATAACGCATAGTCTGGTATGCGGAGGATAGTAACATAAAATTCAATCCGCTGAAACTGGTGGCCATGTATACTCGCAGTGAGAAGAGAGTGCAGAAAAAAGAAACACCCTGAAAGGGGTTATCCCATGATAGGCAGGATAACAATATATACCATAAAAGGTACATGGTACTGAATATACAGAAAGCATAAAAAGAATATTCAGGTTACCATTTCAGTAGTTTGGTCGAGGGACCGAAGATAATCTTCAAGCGCTGCAGGGTTATTGAAGGTCTGTGTGTGATTGCGGTATGTGACCTTCATTTGGGCCGGGTAGAAAAGGCCATATTGCGCCCCCAGATTTCTGAGGCGAGGACGAAGCGCCAAAAAACTTTTCCGTTTCGCCGCTGTATGTTTAGCGAAATCCGGAACAAAAAGAATGTTATTACCCTGGAAAGTAATAGGAGCTTGAGTTTTCGCCGCTGCCAGAATAAGCTGAGTGTGCGGATATCGTAGGGCTTTGAAAATAATAGGCCGGGGGTATTTTGCCTCCCGTAGAGGCCTAGCCGGAATCCGGTGTGCCCTCTCTATTTCAAAGGGCTTATCAAATTTCATTTTCAGGGCAGACGGAATGAGATGTAAAAGAAAGGCGGTAATATCCATACCTTCTGCGCCCTCTGGAACGCCGAGCACCCGAAGGTTGTTCCGTCTATTTCGATTAGATAGATCTTCTATTTCAGACTGCATATGTTCCATTTCTAGGCGAAACTTAGGGAGAGATGACGTTGTAAGTAATAGTGAAGCAGTCTGGGCTTCAACGTCGTCTAATCGCGATTGAAAGTGCGTCATTTGTTGGGTTACTGACTTCAATTCTGACCTAATCGCCGTCGTGGCATCGGTATTTAGTTGAAGCATTTCCTTCAATTGTTTGAGTTCTAGAAGGACGAGTTCTGCGGACGCCATTGTTTTGCTAGGAGCAGACTTCTCCAGCGTAGGAGGATCGGGTTTGGCCCGTTTCGAGCCCGATACCGCAGCAAAAGCAGCATCAATCTTTCCGGATTTAGTCACCGACATGTTGGAAGAGTATCAGAAGGTAACCGCACAAGCGTAAGAAGAAAAAAAAATAAAAATAAATGGGGTTTTCCAGTAATAAAGAACTGGGTCTGGCGGAGCTCACAGGTTAAGCGGCCATCTTGGTCGCTGCTCAAGAGCGCCCCCTAATATTACTATCTTAACATAAGGCCTAGGGGTAGCCTGCGCGAAGCTGAAGTTACAACCCTTAAAGAAACATGGGGGTGACCTGCATGGAGCAGCAGTTACCACCATAAGACACTTGCTGGGCAAACTGGATGGACCAGATGGTCTTTTTTCTTTGCTGTGTATGTTACAATGTGTGACAAAAGGTAACTACAATGCAGAGGCGTTTTTGAAAATTATGAGCCTAATTAACTACAATTTTTTTTCCATAGACTTGGTAAGCAGGCCCTGAAATAGAAATTGATCTCAGCAGATAGTGTACTGACATTGATAGTAGCTCCTAAGAGAGTCATTCTATACCCTAAAACATACTGACTGTGCAGTAACCGAGTATAAATACATTAAGCAGATGGGAACTGCAGTCACAAGGTAGCTGTGTCCAGGTAACCTGAAAATCGTATTTGTCAAAGTGATGTTTGTCTCCATAAGCCCTTTCTAAAGTTTTATTTTAATACCCTCATCCTATTTAGGAGAGGCCAGTGAGACTTATGAATAAAAGAACATGACTTTCATTTCTCCATTAATACAAAATGATGCAAGCTGCTTTATTAATTTTGTATTGAGTGCCTGGAATCAAAATATTTATGCAACTGGATGCTTCTCCAGATGGTGTATGTGTGGTTAATATATCACTTGATGTAGACTGTAGTAAGGTTACAACATTTTTATTAGCAAAATGAAGACAGGTTATTTAGAAAATGAGGAGGAAATCTGCCTAGAACCTAAAGCCATTTTTCATACTAATGATTGTATTTGGAAAATTTTCAGGATTATAGACTTTGTGGTTACAAACAGAATTTTATCCTAGTTAAGACCCATAACCTGCCATTCGGATCAATGCTCTTCTTAGCTGGTCACATTAGCTACGGTAATCTAATTGACTGTCAAGTTTTTATTAATACCTCTCTAAACTTTGTAGTTTGCCTGAACATTTTGAAAAAAGACTATTATATGATCTGTTCCTAAAGTATTTTTAGGCCCTATGAATTGCAAAAACTACAAACCCGGGGAGTCATTAAATATTTTCTCCCATTCTGTGTCTATGGTGAAAATATTTAGAAAATATGATCCTTATTTTGAAACTACCTTTTTGTGGCACATTCTACAATGAATAGTGGTTTCTCAATTACAGAATATTTAGACAAATCAAAGTAATTGGATGACTTTCAGTCTGGTTTTAGGGTAAGACAAAGCAAAGACACTGTACTGGCTTCTGTGGTTGACTGTCTCCATCTATATCTGGATAAAGGAAATTCAGCCCTGTTGGTCTTAGTGAATCTTATATTGGCTTTTGACATAGTGTGTGACAGACTAGGAAGGATAAGCTTGAAAGGTTGGATATTACACTGGTTTTGTTCCTTCCTGATAGGCAGAACCCAGAGGGATAGGGTTGATGAATAATGCTCTAAAGAACAGAGCATGGAATTTCTATTTCCTCTTTGCTCTTTAACATATACTGTACATGTTACTGCTTTGGGACATTTTGCAGAAATATAGGATGATATCAAAATCTGTCTTCCTTTAGATAAAGGCACTACAGGCTTTAAATGATGCCTTGGGGAAATAACACAGTGATTATTTGCAAAACTATAGGTAAAGGGCACGGGTAAAAGAAATATTAAAGCTATCAAACATTAACAGTGTGTACAATTGTCTAGGTATAGGCACAAATTAAACAAATGTAAAATGAACAAATGAACCCAAATCTTGGAGGTTATTAATTATACCAAAAAATGAACCACTATGTTTTTATGAAGGACTCTTACTCTCACTTTATACTTTTGGTGATTCATTTTTTTGACAAATAAATAGGGATGTGAATCGTTTTTGAATGATTAAAATTATCGTCAGATAATTTTAAAATCGTCCTAAATTGTTAGAGTGCACAATACAATACAAATGCCCTCGATTTATCATCAGGGGCATTTGTACAGTATTGTTAAATAGGGCACAGGAATTATTTGGGGAGGGCGGGAAAACCAGCACACCAAAACAACCCCTAAACCCACCCTGACCCTTTAAAACCAATTCCTTACCCTCCCCCACCCTCCCGAACCCCCCCCAAAATGTTAAATTACCTGGTGGTCCAGTGCGGGGGGGGGGGTTCCGACGCGATCTCCCGCTCTTGGGCCATCGGTGCCATTTTGGCTGCCACTAATTAAAATGGCGCCAATAGCCCGATAAAAAAAAAAAAACCACCCAACCCTTTAAATCGACCCCCCTTAGCCTCCCCCACCCTCCCGACCCTTTTTTTTTTAGGGAGGCCCGCGCCGCTAAAAAAAAAAAAACCCACCCGACCCTTTAAATCGACCCCACCTTCCCGACCCCCCCAAAACCTTTTAAAATTTACCTGGTGGTACTGGATGGCGCCGGCCATCCAGTGCTCCTACCATGTGACAGGGGCCAGCCAATGGCACGGATACCCTGTCACATGGTAAGGGCAAAGGGGCATCGGTGCCATTTATTTTAGAACAGGTGATGCCTGGGAACGGGAAATCTCTCCCCGAGGCCCCCGGGGATCTCTCCTCTCCCCGAGGCCCCCTGGATCTCTCCCCGAGGCCCCCCTGGACCACCAGGTAAATTTTAAAAGGTTTGGGGGGGTCAGGAGGATGGGGTCGATTTAAAGGGTCGGGTGATTTTGGTTTTTTTTTAGCGGTGCAAAAAAAATTTATTTTTTTTTAGCGGTGCAAAAAAAATTAGCGATGTGAATTGGAATCGGAAACGATTCCAATTCACATATCTTAATGATCAGATCCCCCACCCCCCCCAAGCCGAATCTGATCTGGCACACGATTCACATCTCTACAAATTAAACAATCCATGAATCAGTTGACAATAACACTAGAGATGTACATTCATGTGGAATAAATGAATAAAATGTAATGAATGAGTCCATTTTTTGTGTCATTCTTGGAATCCCAAAACAAATGGATGGTCCCCACGAATGAAATGAACATTTGTATCTCATTCATTTGTTTTCCATTCAGGTCTATGGCCCATTCAAGGTTATGACTTTGCTGAGCAAACAAGTGTAAGCAGAGTCTAACTGGTAACTCTAGATGCCAGACTGTCTAGCTATCATGCCCCATATGTACCACCTTGGGGGTCTTTCTGACGCTCTGCCTACCTGCCATACTCCAAATGTACTATCTTGGGAGTCTCCCTCCACCCTGCAGCCCTCAGTCATCTAGTTGTCTAAACACTGGGGCTTTCCTAGCAACCCTTTTTGAGGTTCCCAAGAAACAATCCGGATCCTTGGTTCATGACCATGTTCTGGGTTAACACCTGATCTGAGGCTGCCTTATTTTAAACCACCGTGTGACTTCATCAGCAGGACACTAGCCCTTGAAAAGTCAGACACTGAAGACAGACAGGATATCTTCAATGAATATACATGAGAAAGCTTTGCATGCACTGCCTCCATTGTATGCAAATCTATCTCATGCATATTCACTGTGGATATCCTAAAAACCTGGCCTGTTTTTGGCACTCGAGGATTGAATTCACGATCACCGGACTAGAGAAAAACCCTTAATCAGCAGGAAGAAATGTAAGCACAATAGGAAACATGCACAGGAGAGATCTTTTACATAGTCTATTTCAGTAGGAAGAGAGAACTAATGTAACACCAGAAATTAACAAAGGGAAGAGTATGTGTTCAGCTGCAGAATATTAGAAAGTCTTTGTTTATAGAGAAAATCTCACAAATTACCAGGAAAGCCACACTAATGAGAGACTATTCTCATGTTCTGATTATAACAAAAGTTTTAATTAGAAAGCCATTTTCACAAGTAACCCCAAATTCCACCCAACAACAAGATCAATTTTAGTTATCAAGCTGTGCAATTACAAAAGCATGAATTACTGCTTTAAAATGGTTAAGATCCCAAAAATGGGTGTAGTTAATGGACTAGCTAAAATTTCATGAAAGCCATCTTTGCAACTGATATGCTGTGTGATTCCAAATTGAAAGTGGCATCAAACATCACCCCCAGATTTTGAACCTGAGATTTTAGGTTATGGTGTTCTTCATTTATTGAAGGAACAAGCCTCCAGTTAGGTATAGATGAGGATTCAATCTATAGGACCTCAGTCCTTTCACTTTTAAGTTTAAGCTTTCTTGATGCCAGCCAACTAGCCACTAGGGATGTGCAGACAAAATGTTTATGTTCATAAGTCCATAAGTCGAAAAGGGGGGTCAATTTCGGTCAATATGGACATATGGAGAATTCCATAAGTTGAGTCTATGTCCATACGTGCATCGGTTCCCTAAATAAAAATTTAAACCCCTCACCCTCCTTAATCCCCCCCCAAGACTTACCAAAATTCCCTAGTGGTCCAGCGGGGAGTCAGGAAGCCATTCCTCTATTCCTTTGCGAGGAGCACGTGATGTCCGCGTCATGTCGGAGTGACGCGGCCGTCACGTGGTCCACCGCGGTTCCGCTCCCGGACCCCTCGTTGGACACAAACGGAACTTTTGGCCAGCTTGGGGGGGCCTCCTGACCTCCCCAAGCTGGCCAAAAGTTCCGTTTGTGTCCACGTGACGGCCGCGTCACTCCGACGTGACGCGGACGTCACGTGCTCCTCGCAAAGGAATAGAGGAATGGCTTCCTGACTCCCCGCTGGACCACCAGGGAGTTTTGGTAAGTCTTGGGGGGGATTAAGGAGGGTGAGGGGTTTAAATTTTTATTTAGGATCAACGATCGCGATTTCCAACGTATTCAACATAGCTATGTTGAATAAGTTGGAAATCCGATCGTTTTCGCCTCATCACTTTTTTAAGTTAAAAAAAAAAATAAGTAGCATTTTACATATAAGTTCAAAACGAATGCACACCCCTACTAGCCACATAAGAGAGGCGTACAGCATATTAAGGCAGTGGTTCTCTACAAAGTTCTTGAGACGCATCCAGCCAGCCTTGTTTTCTGGATATACACAATGAACATAGATTTTCATAGAATGTTGATGGTGATTGCAAATCTATCTCATGCATATTCATTGTGAACATTCTGAAAACCAGACTGACTGGTTGTGTCTCAAGGACTGTACTGAGAGCCACAGAATTAAGGAAATGTAATCTGTGGCCTCTGGCCAAGGACTGTTGATTTGATTGCTTACCTAGGCAGGGGAAGGAGGGATATTTTTTAAAATTGGTATAACATGTCTCTGACCCCAGTGGCTTGCACTGTGGCCATCCCTCAGAATTTCTCTGTCCCAGCTCCAGTGTGGTGTCTTGCACTCCCCCGCTTGGAGAAGAAATAGCTGAAGGGGGATATGATAGAAATCTGTAAAATCATGAGTGGATTAGAAAATGGGTAAAGGTGAATTGATATTTACTCTTTCAAATAATATAACAATTAGGAGATACCTAATGAAGTTAGTAACAAGTACATGTAAAACAAATTGGATTTTTTTTTTCACTCAATGCACAATTATACTCTGGAATTCATTGCTAGAAGATGTGGTAAAGGTAGCTAGCGAACCTGGGTATAAAAAGGTTTGGACAAGTTCTTGGAGGAGAAGTCCATATTAACCAGATAGACTTGGGAAAAGCCATTACTTATCCCTGGGCATTAGCAGCATAAGATTTATCTAGGAGTCAATATCCATAACTGGCTGGTTAAGTAACGTATCCGGCTAAGTTATGATGTATATTGAGTGGCACGGCTATGCATGGCTAATAACTCGAGGTGAGGTTTTGGTGGTGGTTTGGGGTTTTGGGGCCAGTTTGACATGCAGAATGAAGATTTGACATCATTTGGAAATCTCATCTTTATGAGACTTTCCTCACTCCAAATGATGTTAAATCTTCACTGAGATGTACTTGCTGTTCGTATGTCTCACTTTGCTTATCAACTGGCCCCCAAACCCTAAACCACCACCAAAACCTCACTTCCCATTTTTAGCTGGCCCTCCTATAGTCATATAAATAGTTGAATACTGTGAAGGTCTCCTCAGAGGTGCTCTCTCTCTCTCACTCTCTCTCTGCCTGGAAATGGCCAAAATGCAATTTGCAATCTTTATCATGGGTGTTAATATGTTGATATTGCCCCTCATTAATCCTGTCCAAACTCCTCCCTTTGAAAAATGTGCAATTCGCTGTACCATAACTATTGCATGTATTATGGTGTTAATGCCATAGGGGCGGATTTTCAGAGCCCTGCTCGCGTAAATCCGCCCAAAACCGGGCGGATTTACGCGAGCAGGGCCCTGCGCGCCGGTAAGCCTATTTTACATAGGCCTACCGGCGCGCGCAGAGCCCCGGGACTCGCGTAAGTCCCGGGGTTTTCGGAGGGGACGTGTCGGGGGGCGGTCCCGGTCGTCGCAGCGTTTTCGGGGCGTGTCGGCAGCGTTTTGGGGGCGGGTACGGGGGCGTGGCCATGGCCCGGGGCGGTCCGGGGGCGTGGCCGCACCCTCCGTACCTGCCCCCAGGTCGCGGCCCGGCGCGCAGGAGGCCCGCTGGCGCGCGGGGATTTACGCCTCCCTCCGGGAGGCGTAAATCCCCCAACAAAGGTAAGGGGGGGGGTATAGACAGGGCCGGGCGGGTGGGTTAGGTAGAGGAAGGGAGGGGAAGGTGAGGGGAGGGTGTTAGAGGATTCCCTCCGAGGCCGCTCTGATTTCGGAGCGGCCTCGGAGGGAACGGGGGTAGGCTGCGCGGCTCGGCGCGCGCCGGCTATACAAAATCCATAGCCTTGCGCGCGCCGATCCAGGTTTTTTAGTAGATACGCGCGGCTCCGCGCGTATCTACTAAAATCCAGCGTACTTTTGTTTGCACCTGAGCGCAAACAAAAGTAGGCCTATTTGCGCTCCTTTTAAAATCCGCCCCATAATGCATTTCAATGAATGAGCCTATTAGTTTTTAAAAAATTTCAAGGAAAGTATATATCTCACTGGGTTAGTTGAAATTTGTATCTTCACTCTGTGTTCTTAATCTGCTTCTCATAAAAGGGAAGGGAAGTTGAGACACCATTCCAAATCAGTCTTCATCCTCTCTGCTGCATTCACCAGCAAAGAGGTCAATTTTTATGTACAGTGTAATAGGAATTCTCAGATTGTCATGGTAGGTTTCTCGTACAAAATAGAAAAATGACTGTATATTATTTCTTGTCTCTTTCCCTTAAATTTATCTGCTCTTCCTAACACTTCAGAATGTTGGGAGTGTTTTGCTTCTCTTGGGATTTACTGAAGCTCTTACACTTTCAGTGCAATAATTGTGCTCCAAGCCTATGCAATACAATGACTGCCTTTGAATGAGATTCTGTTCTAAATATTCAACCTGTCTTCCCATTTACTATGTCTAAAGTCTCTTTCAATACATACACAGCATATACACATTGCCCCACTGGCGACCTTACTAAAAAGGTTTTTCCTATAGACTAGAGAAATGTACCATTTGCCCATAAAGCCCCCATTTGAGGTTGCTGTAATGGTTCAGTTCTGTTTCTATATCAGAGAGTGACTCCTAGAGATGTTTGTGGATTTTTGAGTCAAAGTTTGAGAGAGTAAGAACTTTCTACCTTCTTTTTTCCTGCATTAAATTCACAGGCCCAAAGTCTTGGTGAGGAGTCTAGGAGAAAGATTGGCTGCTAACTTACCACCAGTATATAGTGAGCTGTTTCTCTTTTGTATTTTTTTTTTATTTTGGAAGGAAGTTTAATCCATCCTTCCTTTCCAGGAAAGACAACAGAGGTTGTTCAAGACCTGGATGAAAGCCTCTAGTCCTCTAGGGTTTAGGTTCCTTGTGGGACCAAAGCTAAGAGTATTTTTGTAGGTAAGGAGTATTGCTTTTTGTGGCTGGGCATTGCCTTACGTTTTGGAAAACCTTTCAGTTCATCCCTATGTCACTCAGCCTAAAGGACTCAATGCCAACATGGCAGAGACTGTTTCAATGAGATCCAATCCATTGCTACAGTCAGAGTAGATAAAAACCATCAAGCTATCTACCCAGTGTTCACCAAGTAGAGACAGAGGAAGTACTCAGATAGTAACTAGAGGAGATAAGAGAAATGGAGGGCAAGAGCAAGGAGTGGATTCCAGGAATCAACAAGGGAGGGTCTCAGCAGATGGATAGATCTTTGACAGATACCATAGGAGGCTAAAGAGAAAACCTCAGGGAGAAATCAAGAGAACTCAAGATTGTATTTAATGCTTCAGTTACATATTATGAATGCAAGTAGAAAGAAATATACAATGTGGCAGATTAACTGTGTTGAAGACATTGTTCAGTAAAGTTTTATGCTTGTAACACCAGCAACGAGTCCTGATTATTTATTAGTGCACCACAGATAAAAAGACAGGCCCTTAAATTTGATCCTCCCCCGACCCCCATCAGAGAATGCACATCTGGGTTTGAAATGAGCAAGACAGGAACTAAGCCTTGGTATTTCATTTGAGCCTCTCATTTAAGGAGAGCCTGGGAAGGGGTTACATAGCTATTCAAAACTTCTCATATTTCACCTATATCTAATCCAGTTGTTCAAGGCAGATCAGAAATTAAATCAATCATCATGATATATATAGACATAGTTACATGCAAACATAACATTTCAATGACAAAAACATATATAGAGAGATAATGATACAGGGATAGCTAAATATAACAGAGATAGGGGTTACAAAAAGGATACTATTGATTTTACAGAGCAAAGAGTTTCAGAATGTTCCAGTGTTTGTTTTCAGACATGACTAAGAAACTCATATTTGAAAAGGTGATAGTGCCTGCTTTCTCAGCTTCCATATTTTTTTTTAATGTTTGCCTTATTTTTTCCCGTTATTTGTTTGGAATGTAGAATCCTGTTCGTACTGATTTCTTCTTTCAGAAATTTGTAATGTAGAATTAAAGAATCTGTCTATGTACATATAGCTTTTATATGACTCCCTATTTAGAGCACTGTAGAATAATAATGTAAAATATAATACAAATAGCCAAATTAGCAAGTGAACCAGAGAGCATGGACACTGAAAAATCAGGAGGTCTCTGCACTTAAGGCCATTGAACATGCACCTAGAATTATAGGTTATGAATGAAGGTCCTAGTATGCATGTTAAACTGGGGGTCAGAAAACCTTAGCACATACGTGTAAAAATTAGCACGTATCCTTTTGTAAATGAAGGGACACTGTATGGATATTAGGCTTCAGTGGGCACATGGTAAGTAGCATGAAATGTTCTCTTCCATCCGCTATTTAACCTGGGCCGACTAAAACCTAAAATATAACATCTAACCTGGACTATGTGTTAAATATTAGAATGCCCACAAGGCAAACATGCTAACAGTTACTTTATTTATGTATTTATTTAAATTATTTCTAGCCCAAACTATCTTTAATCCTATACTCAACCAGGGAGAGACCAAGCCCTCAAGGCCTTCTCCCAATACACAGGCCTTCCTGCCTCATGATTATGCATAATTCAATTAAAAATAATTCCCATTTATGTGTACTATACTGTAAAAGGAGGAAGGGCCTCAGAACAGATTTTTAAACTCAATGGGGCATTACACTTCTTAGAGTTCTCTAGTCTTAATCATAGGTCCCAGCCTCCTCCATCCTCCCCTTTTTTAAAAATTTAAATGTTAACATGTATTCTTTATTTCAGTTCAGTTTTAATGAATGCTTTTTTATTTTTTAAATAAATTGATTAATGCGTATCCATGCAGGTCTAATCAATATTAATTAGAGATGTGAATCGTGTCCTCGATCGTCTTAACGATCGATTTCGGCTGGGAGAGGGAGGGAATCGTATTGTTGCCGTTTGGGTGTGTAAACTATCGTGAAAAATCGTTAAAATCGTGAGCCGGCACACTAAACCCCCCTAAAACCCACCCCGACCCTTTAAATTAAATCCCCCACCCTCCCGAACCCCCCCCCCCCCAAATGCTTTAAATTACCTGGGGATCCAGCGGTGGTCCAGAACAGCGGCGGTCCGGAACGGCCCCCTCAATAGAATCGTGTTGTCTTCAGCCGGCGCCATTTTTCAAAATGGCCGCCGCAAAATGGCGGCGGCCATAGACAAAAACGATTCGACGGAGGAGGTCATTCCGGACCCCTGCTGGACTTTTGGCAAGTCTTGTGGAGGTCAGGAGGCCCCCCCAAGCTGGCCAAAAGTTTCCTGGGAGTCCAGCGGGGTTCCGGGAGCGATTTCTTGTCGCGAATCGTTTTCGTACGGAAAATGGCGCCGGCAGGAGATCGAGTGCAGGAGGTCGTTCAGCGGCGGTAACCCCCGCTGAACGACCTCCTGCACGGTTCCAACATGGCTGTTATACCATGCATTCTAAAGTCCCGACGTTGGAAGCATTTCGCTTTCTTAGCTGATTCAGGGTTAATTCTCTGAGGGTTTGTCATGGAGTTTAATCTCCATGTTCTCAGGTTGATTCCCCCTACTTAATGGAATTTTTGACTGTTGTGGTTTTAAATTCTTTTATATGCATTTAAAAAATTGCTTAAAAAATAATTGCGGTGGCAATCAAGTTGAATGATCAAAATGAATGGGTGGTTTATGCAACGCAGGACACACACTGACAGGCTTGCTGACACCTTGCATCCTATCCAGTATATACATTTTTGTTACTGCTGGTTTGCCACTTTGTTAGAAATATTGTTGTTGTGTTCCCTTTTAGACAGTTAGGGTTGGAATATGCTGTAAGTGTCAGGCCACAATGGTTTATGGTGGAGTATGGAATGCTGCAGCTGTGTCAGGCCACAGTAGTAATGGTTGGAACATGCCATGCAGTAGCTGTGTCAGGCCATAGTGTTTATGGTTTAAAAATGGCATGCCGCAACTGTAAGTCACAGGCATCAGTAGTATTGGATGGAATATGCAATCTGCAGCTGTAAATGTCAGGCCACAGTGGTTAGGGTTGGAGTGAGACAAGTTATTCTTCAGTGGAGGTGTTTGGAGAAGAGGAAAAGAATCTTAGTGGAGTCATGCCCCGGTGGTGTTTTACATATACCTCTCCTGACGCATGACTCCACTGTCTTCCCCTGCCTGCTTCTCCTCAACAACTGTTTGGGGTGAAGCAGGCAGGGGAAGTCACAGTGTTGTTGTTGTTGGGGACATGTCAGGAGGAAGTAAGCTCCGTCAGCCCAGTTTTCATCATGATGTGAAGTCAGGAGGCAGCAGGGTATGAGAAGGTCCCAGTTCTCTGGAAGTGGACAAGACAGGAGGCATCAGGGTATACAGGCCCCAATTTTCTGGAAGGGGGCAATACAGGAACCAGCAAGGTGTCACAGGCCTTGGTTTTGTGAATGGGGCAAGTTAGGAGCCAGCAGGGTGTGACAGGTCCCAGTTTTTTTTGGTGGGGAGAATCTAGGAGGCAGCAGGGTGTGACAAACCCCAGTTCTAGATGGGTACAAGTCAGGAGGGTAGCATGTTGTGACAGGCCCCAGTTTTGAGGGTGGGGACAACTCAAGAGGCAGGAGGGTGTGACAAGCCACATTTTTCTAGATGGGACAAGTCAGGAAGAAGTAAGCTGAGTCAGACCCCAGTTTTCATCATGAGGTCAAGTCAGAAGGCAGCAAGATGTGACAAGCCCCAGTTTTGTGAATGGGGATGTCAAAAGGGAATAGGGTGTGAGAGTCCCCTGTTTTCTGGATGGGGACAAGTCAGAATGTAACAGGATTGGTCAGACCCCAGTGATGGTAGACACTAACATGACAAGCGGATTGTGTCACCGCATGTTTGTCCCTGTGATGTTTTTGGAGACATGGCAGGAGGAGAAAGGAGGTGTGTGGCCCAAACAGTGGAGTTGGGGGACACAAAGCAGGACTCAGCATTGCATATGTTCCAGCCCTGGATCTGGCTTATCAGGCCGGGGCAGCAGCAGCAATGCTTTTGTTGATGTGTGGCCCAGCTGCAGTGTTGGGGACACTGCAGGACTCAGCACTGGCGTGTTGTGCCCCTTGGATTGGATTTTTTGACCAGGGCAGCAGCAGCAGTGTGGCTATTGAAGTATGGCCCAACTGACGGTGTTGGGGATAAAGCAGGTAGATGCAATCCTTCAGTCACTGTAAGTTGATGGATGCTGAATATAGACCCCTTTCCTGTTATTGAGGCACAACAGGCAGAGCAGTCAGATACAGGACCTTCAAGTTCCTTTCTTTTGTCTTGCCATTTGCATGGCAAATCTGTAAAGCCAAGCAAAAGCAGATTAATTTTAAGGAACACTAGCTTCTCCATTGGGTGTGGTAGCAACCTGCAGCAATGTGGTCTTATGATGACTCCTGTAATGGAAAACACTATTTCGCTGGGGACACTTGTTGGTGGGCAAGAGAGATAGCGCTGAGCCACTCTCGCTAGGTCTGGCCAGATGCTGGACTTGTAGGACAAATATGCCAGTGCATCTGTCTCCATGTCCTCAATGGGCTCTGCAAAATAGCGTGTCACTGAGATTTCAGCTTCCATCTCCTTTGCTGGTATTGGACATGTGTCTTTCTTCCCAGCTGCTTTCATGATCGCCTGGGACAGAAGTTGGGAATGTGTCCATTTTACTGTGCTGGAGGGAGTGTTAGGTGATTATGAAAAGGAGCTACTCTGACTTGCACTACTGTCTGACCTGAGCAATGATTGTGTTTACTCCTGTGCTACACCCCTCCTCTGCCTCTACCTCTGCTTCTATAGTTTACAGACCTCCTCTGTCAGCATGCTCTTCATATGTATCAGATTGTTTGTCTGCAGTGTGAGTCTCCCTTTCACATGTGGATTACAAAATGTAGCAAGGATGTACGTGGAGTTTGTGGTCAGAGGTCCTAGTCTCTCTATCACCTTCTTTCCCAAGGATGCCAAACAGTGCAGCATCTCACTTCTCATTCCCTCTTCCTGTTGAAAGCCCTCCAACTTTTCTAATAAGATGTTTACTATAGGCATGACATCTCTCAAGTAAGCGCTTGTGGCACTAAGATCCTCTGTGGCATCATTCAAGGGCTTCAGGATTTTTACGAGCTGTCTCATGACTGACCAATCACAATGTCCTGGGGGAGCCAGCACACATATCTCCATTTTCTGTGACAGATCATGCAGGGGTGTCTGCAGCATCATATTGGTAGAATTCCAGCAGGCATCCACATCTTGTACAGCATCTAATTCCTCCTTCATTTACATGGAGAAGCTCCCCTGCCTTCACACTTTGGTGAAGGTACCCAGCTATTTTCCTATACTTCTCTAGTAAACTATGCAGGTAGACATGCTCTGCATTCCTGGACACCAGCCACAGATGTATGGTGTGAGCAAAGCATCGTGCACCCTGATAGCTACCACTGGATATTGCCTTAACCATATTAGCACCATTGTCAGTGATAAAGAAACCTGTGTTGAGACTTCTGGCTCTCTGATCTAGCTGCTAACCCTCCAGCATTTCTCTAGTAGTTGCTAAAATATTGGCAAAGATATGGGAACTGTCCACTACCTGAGTGTGAAGCAAAACCCATCTGGGTCCTGTTGCTCCAGCCCCTGTGGAGCTGCTGCCTGATCTCACCAGTATGCCAACAGAGAGAGGAAGGAGTATGAGACATTTGTAGATGTCCAGATGTCACTTGTGAAATGAATACTTCTCTCCTGTGACTTTGGCAGCAAAGCCTGCAGGCAACTACAGTAATGCTTGTGAAAACTGGGGATGACATTTCTGCTGAAAGTGATCCTAGAGGGCACTTTATGGTTTGGTGCTAAGAGCATCAGTAAACTCCTGCCTGCAGGGGCTGATCATCTAAAGTGATCATCTCACCAACAGTCCTAGTCACTACTTTGGATGCTGTCTGCTTCTTTATCCATGACAGTGCCACCAAACACTATCCCATTTCCTCCAATATGGGCTGTTGCTTTTTATGTATAGCTGGGAACTGCTGCTGCCTTCATGCCATCTCACTGATAGGAGGAGCCAAAAGCTTGGAAGCAGCTTGAGGAACACTCATCTTCTTGTCAAATACTATCATCCTCTGTCTTACAGCAGGAGCCCCCAACTACTGCTACTACCATCCCCAGATGCATATTGGCAGGGATGCTGCTTCTTCAGGTGATGTTCCATCCCAGAATAACTTAGATGGAGAAGTTGCTTCCCTCGGCTGATGTTTTTCATGCAGTAGTTGCAACACGCAAAGCTTGGGTCCTCCCTGATTTGAAAATGGCTCCAGATCACAGATTTCTTTTGTGATCCCTTGAATCTGTCATCATCCTTGGAGGTGGATGGTGCTGCTGGCATTGAAGTTGTGGTAGAGACAGATGGAGCCTGAGACACTGGGGCAGAGGATTCACTCATTCTCTCTTCCTATACTGTCAATGTGACCTGATTTCCCTCACCAACATCAGCTCCTGCCTTTCTCTCTTTTCTGTCAGGGAAGTGGAACTAGCACAGTACTGCCTAACTCTCCTAATACTAGGTCTTAAGTTAACGCCTCTCTCATCTCTGCTTCAAGAAATCCTGTAAAGGGAGATTTGTCAAGCTCTGATTCAGAGGAAGAGGATGACAGAACTGCTTGGCCTCTATTCATTAAGGGATTGTGCTGCTTCACCACTTGTTCTTCTATTTCTAAAGGCACTTGTGGTTGTACTCTCTGGCTGCTATTAGTGCCTGTCCTTTCCCTCCTCTGACACATCATGATCTGGCTGAGATGCTGATAGAACTGGCATATCCTACTTCTCCTGCTGATGTTTTGGATTTGAAAAAAATCCCCTTTTATTTTTGTTGGGGGACTCACTGTTGTCTTGCTAACAAATCCCTTACCAACAACTGTGAGCTTCCCATGTCCTCTAGTACCTTTGCCTGACATGATGGAATTTTATCTGCTGCAGTTCTGGACAAAAGATGTTTTCAACTTTATTTCTTTAAATGAAGTGGATGGGTGTGTGACACCCTGACACTAGTGTGTAACATTGAACAACACACAGAAAGAATGCACTACAGTAGAAATATTTTAGTATTTTGCTCTGCTTACTAGAGAATTGCACATATACACACACACACATATACATGTACACACAGAAAAAGTAAGAATGGTATAACGTTCTAATATAAGTACACATCTATACACTAGTAATAAATTCAGTAACAAATTAAATTAATCCACAAAGTGGCTGTATATACCTGAGGTAGTGACTGGCACAGACTGCTCTCTTTGTGGATGCACTGACTCTTGTACATGCACAGACACAGACATAGAGTTAAAACAGCCTCTCTATCTTGGGTACTGTGGCACAGCTAATAGCACTGGTAATATACTGGTTCACACAGCAACAGGTTTAAAATGTAAAAAATCATCACAAACATAGCCACTGCCAGGCAGCAACCTACCTTCCCCCAAGAGGGGAGAAGAGGATGATGGAAAAGACTAACCTTCCTCTAGGTCAGTGGCAGTGACAGTGAGATGTATAGTCAAAAAGATAAAACCTATGCAAATTAACAGTTTTAACTGGATTTAAAAGGATTAGAAAAGAAGGAATGATTCTAATGTTGAACAAAAGCACTTTTGATATAGAAGACTGCAGTAAAAACAGAATTCACACAGAACAGCAAAGTACTATGTATCTTCCATGAGAGAGAGATCCAAATGCAAGCTGTAACAGTCTGGGAATACTATAAGAAGAATAGACAATGAGCAGTGATTTGCAGATTTATAAAAATGCTTTCCTCTGATATGTTCCCTTACTTTGTCAGTCTGGTTTCCTTGACAATAGATCCCAGCTCTTTTCTGACTTTACACAGGAGTCATAGGCATTAGGGCTGGTTGCTATGGAAACTCCCACATGACCTGCCCAGCCTCAGACTCTATCTTTCCAATACAGCCAATGCTTTTCAATGGGAAACATAAACAAATAACAAATGTTTCATTCTTGAGATTTGGTCATTCATTTTTGGGGACAAACAAATCCATCTCCGACACCTTAAAGTACTAGGAATCCTGCCTCTCATCCATCAATTCCCTACTCACCAACCTCCACCTCGCCCTCAACACCAACAAAACTGAACTTATATTTATCTTCCACCACTCTACTCCCAAACCCTCCCTGGCAAACGACCCATTGTTCACCTCCATCACTGCGCAACTCTCTGTAAGAGACCTTGGAATCATTTTAGACCAACAACTAAACTTAAAGAAACATGTCAGCTCCATCCTCAAAGAAGGTTTTTTCAAACTTAAGGTAAAAAGAACCTAAAACTTTTGCTACACTCCCATGACTTCCTTACCGTTATTCAAGCCACCTTGTCCACTAAACTGGACTACTGCAACTCCTTCCTCCTTGGGCTACCTTACTCCACCATAAAACCACTCCAAATGCTCCAACATGCCATAGCAAGAATCATCACAAACACCCGCAAATCTGACCATATTACCCCCATCGTCAAAGACCTCCACTGGCTCCCCATTCCATCTCATATCCTATATAAAACCCTCTCCATCACTCACAAATCCATATATGCTCATGACTCCAACTGGTTTGATTTCCTTTTCAGTACCACAAATCCTATCCATCCCACCAGAACAACCAACAAAGCAATCCTCCATGTGCCTTCCCTTAAAAAAAGCACACCTTTCATCTACAAGGGATCGGGCCTTCTCCATTGCCAGTCCCACACAATGGAATGCCCTGCCTACAAACCTCTGCCTTGAACCCTGCCCCCTCAAATTTAAAAAGAAATAAAAAACATGGTTATTTAAACAGGCCTACTCTGACTAACCCACTTGTGCCTTTTCGCTCTGAAATCAGCCATATATATCGCTCTGTACCCCTCAGTTAGTACCGAACTCTGTATATAGTTCTTTCCTTGATTCTTGATGTTCGTCTTTTATTATCACTTGATGTATCACATAAGGTGAATTCGTTACTGACACTTCTTGTTACTGACTTCTTGTTACATGCTGATGTTAATTGACCTGTTTCTTTCCTCTACTGCCATTTCGGCTGTTTCCTCTCATTATCCCCTCCCCTTACCCTGTTTTATGTAATTTCCATCTTTTGTTGAATCTAAACCGGCATGAAGTATCCACTAATGCCGGTATAGAAAAGCTCCAAAATAAATAAATAAATAAATAAACAAATACAACATATTTGTTGTGGATTGGCTATTCTTTTTAAATTAATGGACATCCCTAATCTCATTTACTACAAAGCGTCTTGAGCAGTTACTCTTACAACAGTTTAGTGACATAGTGAATGAACATTACATTACATTCTTGATGTTTTCCAGTGTGAGTTTTGAAAATCCCTTAGTACAGAGACTTTACTATTGTCTGCTGTCCACACATTCAGGAGAGGTTTTGATTATGATCAAAGGTTTGTATTGGTGCTACTTGACATCTCAGGCACATTCAACTCATTAGATCACTAATTTCTTGATAGAGCATGGCATCTCGGGGACTCTTTTGTGCTGATTTAGGTCTTTTCTTTCTAATCATTTTCACCAGATATGAGTTGGCAACCAACATTCTCACTGGCATCCTGTGGGTAATGGGGCCCACTAGGGCTCTCTGCCCTATCATAGTTACTATTTAATGTCTATATTACACCTATTTGTAAACTGTTAGATGTGCTCCTTGTGGGTTATTGAATTTATGAACATGACAATGACATACAATTCTTTGCAAATATGCAATCAGCTTGGACTGAGACAACAGATGAAGAGGTGTTTTGTTTAACTACGGTTAGGTGCTGGTTTTCCCATAACAAGCTTGCACTAAATCTGTCTAAATAAAAATTGTTCTGATGCAGTGTCCTAATGCTTACCCAGTAGTTGAATCAATCACAATTGAGGACATTAACTTGCAATTTATGACTCATGTTTAAAGCCTTGGTGTATGGATGGTTCCTAACCTTATATTTCATCAGCAGATAAAGACAGTTGTAAAATCTGATTTCTGTAAGCTGTGAGTTCTCCAAAGCCTGAAGCCTTTGCTTGATCCTTCCAGTTTTCTTTCAGTTGTTCAAGTGCTAATTCTTCCACCTCTCGATTATTGCAACTGAATATATATTTGTCTTTGTGCATCTTTGCTGAAAGCATTGCAACTTTTGCAGAACTCAGCCGCTCAAATGCATTCTTGGAAGACTAGAAGAGATTATATCTTCCCTGTCCTGTACGAATTCATTGGTTGCCAGTACAGTGGAAAATTCAGTACAAAATTGCAAATGCTAGTTCATGGGCGAATACTTTATTGAGGGTACATAATTTAATAATTGCTCTCTGGTCTTCTCAAAGCTGATGCATCTTGCCAAGGTATGAGAGAGAAGATTTTCAATGGCTGTTCCAGTACTCTTTCAGAGAGTTTGTGGCTGGCTACTTGTACAAACATTTGAATCACATTTGAAAATATTTTTGTTCAGGCAAGCTTTCTTTTAAGCTTTTTTTCATTTTTCGCTGATCAATTTATATGCATAAGGATTTTATATGCTTGTTTTAATTTGTGTATGTTTATTGTATGTTTATGCTATTATTAAGTATTTTTATTTGTAAATTGCCTAGCACTTTGGCAATAGGTGATTCATAAATCATTTAAAGATAAGAGTGGGCCTGGCATGAGAATTCCACCACCACAACCCACCAAATTAAAAAATATAGCAGTCACTAGTGCTCCAAGGTCAGCCCCCCTCCTTCCCTATTTTTTTTTTTTTTTTTTAGCAAATTACAATTGCTCCTGCTCACCTCCTCACTCTCCCTACCCCTCAGACACTCCATACCCCCCTCAGAATCCCAAACCCCAGCTGCTATCATAGTATTTTCTTACACAGTGCCGGCATTTTCAGCATTGCTCTGGTTGTAATGCTAGAAGCGTAGGATAATATTGTTGTGCATTGTTACCCTCCTATGCTTCCAGCTCTGACAACAAGAATAGGACAATACCATGTTCCCGGCTACAATTTTTAGTTTGGGGGAAGGGGCAGTTGGTGGGTTTGTGGGTGGGAAGGGTTCATGGGAGATTGCAGATGGGTGGGCAGAAGGACAGGAGGGATGGCAATTTTGACAAAAAAAAAAACCCAAAACAAAACAAGGGGAAAGTAGGGGCTGGCCTTGGGGCACTAGATACTGCTTATTTTTATTTATTTGTTAGGTTGAGGAGTCAGGATTGTGGTACCAGTCCCAAATTCATCTTTAAATTTTTTCTGGGTTGGGGAGGAGGGTCTGAAGGATCGGGTCTAAAGGCCCGAAAGGTTATTTTGTTGTTGTTGATCCATTTTGCCATGACTTAACTGGCTATATTATGAATCATGTGGCTGGATAACTTTAGGGTTGCTCTGGGGCAGTCCTAGAGTTATCTCTCTAACTTAGCCAGATACCTCTGAATATTGGCTGTAGCTGGATTGCTTTGACACACCCTGGAATGCCTCTCTTTTATCTGACTCAGTTTTAGCCAAATAATGATGTATCTGGCTAAAACTTGGCCTGTTGGGGGGGAAAGGTGTTAATATATTAAAGTGCCAGATTTGTCCAGTTAAGTTTGGGACTTAGACAAATCCCGAAACACGTTTGGCCAGCACCATTTTGAATTTGCTGTGACTGAGGCAGAAGGGACATACTCTCCCTCCTGCCTCTGGCCTTTTGTGGGAGAGAGGCAACCCTTGAGGGTGGAGGTGCAGTCCATTAGATACTGAGGATTTCTACCAGGGCAGTGAGAAGGTTTGGGAGTTCACTGATCCCAAACTTGTTGAGATGTGAGTGTGCCAGGACTCAGATTGATGGGCCTTCAAGGGTCCATCTCAGGGCTTGTGGTGGGGATTATCATATGAATTAGAATTTGAGGTGTGCTTGAGTCAGTGCTGGGCTGCAGGGATGAGGAGATTTTATTTTAAATGATCTACCCACCTTTATTAAGGAGTTAAGTGCGCACATCTTTCAAGTCATCTCTGAGCATTTAGCCAGCCAATTAGTTTTGTAGGCAGTTATATCACTACCTGAGCAGTTTCCCTTTGAAAATGGTCTACAAGGTTTGCACATATAAAAACATCCATGGACTTTGCTGCAGCACGGGCTACTGAAAATTGCTTATTTAAAAGTGAATTTTAAAAGTCTGGTATGCACACTAATTGGGGGATGTGTGCACCAGTCATGCTGGCACTGCCCAACCGATTTTAAAAGCTGTCCAGATATGCGTGTAGCTCCTACTGCATGCATATGTCAGAAGTTTTCAAAAAGGGATGGGCATGGGTGTGGTCTGGGCAGGGCATGGGCATTTGGGGGCATAGCCAAGAGATGTGCGTGTAAATACTTACACACACCCAGGTCCAGTGGCGCGTAAGAAGTGTAAGTTAAAAAATAAACAGAGACAGACATTTTTCAGGGGTTTAAAGGGGCTGGGGTGTGCAAACTATCATACCAAGTAAGGTAGGTTTGGAGGAGCTAGCTGTTAACTGGGCAAACTGGTGAATAAACTGGTTACATTGGCAATGGCGTGGACATGCACTCCTTTTAAAAAATCTCTGACTTATGCGGTAGAAGTGGGATTTACGTGTATAGACACGTGTCCACTTAAAATTGGGTGCACATATGTATGTGGTCAGGCTATTTAATAAATTGCACACATGTACACATGCAAGTTATAAAATTGCTGAGTATCTGAGCATGCAGCAATGCACATGCAGCAAAGAGCACCCATATGCCGGTTTGCAAGTTACCGTCCCTATGCATATTGGGGTAGATTTTCAAAGGGTTACGTGCGTAACCCCGAAAACCTGCCCCTGCGCGTGCCGAGCCTATTTTGCATAGGCTTGGCGGCGCACGCAAGCCCCGGGGGCATTGAAAAAGGGGTGAGAAGGGGGCTTGGTAATGGGCATGGCACCGATCTGGGGGCAGTCCGGGAGCGGTCCGGGGGCAGTCCCGAGTCCTCCAGCACAATTAGAGAACAAAGGTAGGGGAGGGGATTAGTAGGCTGGAGGGTAGGTTAGATAGGAGAAGGGAGGGGAAGGTGGGGGGGGAGCGAAAGGAAAGTTCCCTCCGACACCGCTCCAATTTCAGGAAAACCATTGGGAATGGGGAAAGCTATTGGGCCTCCCTATGGCTCGGCGTGCGCAAGGTGCACAAGTGTGCACCCCCTTGCCCGCTCGCTCCTTTAAAAATCTGCCCCATTTTGCTGGAACCATGGTTGTAGCATCACTTAGAATAATAGATTCTTGTTATACAGAAACAATCTGCTATCAGTGACACATTCTACATTGATATGTTAACAATTATTCCATAAGACTAGATTTTAGCCCTGCTGGGCTGACCTGAATGTGAACAAGTGAAAAAGGTTCAGGACACTGGATGCTAAATTCCTGAATCAATGATTTCTATTTAGGAACCATCAGTACAGTCAGAAAAATATTACATTCTACATCATTATGGTAAATGTAAATAAACCTTTGCTTTTGAGAATTTCACTTTCTAAGTTGAATTGACTATTGCACCATTTAGAGGTCGGTGTATCAACCCCCAGTATTTGCCAAGGGTTAGCAGTCATTTTGTGGAATTTTGCTACAGATGCAAATAAATGAGCTCTTATGAATCTATAGCAAATTTTCACTTGAGATATTCCACACCTTGCCACATCTGGGAATGCTGCAAGTTCCCAGCCATGGCAACGTATGGATGGGGGTGGGAGGAACATTCGATAACCATTATGAAGGGGACAAGGAGGCAGGGCTTTGGGGAAGTGGATTAACAAGCCCTGCAGCTTTGAAACTTTTTTATATCCCACTAGGGGTTTGAGTAGAGGGGCGGGTCACTAGCACCACCTTGGCTTTTTTTGCTACTGGTTAAGAGAGAGAGATGGGTCACGTGGCCCCGTTAAAGCTGTGCAGCTCCTTTAACCTGTGCACTGGCTCATGAGATAAGGGGCACATCCGAGCTGGCTACAAAAACATAGCCACACCTCTTTGAGGAGTAGTTATGTATTTTTACGTTAAAATGAGCCTGTGAAGTCTTTTTTTGCATGCATATGTTTACTAAATTATTCTGTAATGATCACCTTTGCATAATTTTTAATTTCATCAGCTCAATACTAGGGAATCTGAAGAAAATTTGCACGATTCAGACTACCACAAAGCTGACTTTTGCAAAGATTTTTTGCAAAAGACATTTTCATGAAAATTTCATACAAAACACCCATACTTTAATGACTTTGCATGTTCGTGGATATTTTGTGCTATTTTTTTTCTGCAAATCTGCACTTTAGAATATCAGCCTCTTAGTATACTTTTTAAAAATGTTTCTTTGAGTGAACATTAATATAAAGGTGTATGGTTCTGAGCCTCGCCAATTTATTAGAAGGTTTTAATGCTTTTGAGCTGGATCACTTCAGAAAACATTAGGTTTGATATGCAGAGGATTCGAATTGGCATGTGGAAAAGCATTTCTTTTAAAAAAAAAAACCAGCATTAATCAGGTTATAACTTCAAAAATTAAAATCATAAGCAAAAAAGGCAGTACCCTGAAGACAGAAGCTTGCTGGGCAGACTGGATGGGCCGATTGGTCTTCTGCCGTCATTTCTATGTTTCTATGTATTCATTTTACTATCAGTCATCCCATGACTTTTGAAAACAGGAAAGCCAGGAAAAGAACAGTAAATGATTGTGCTTGAAATGTATTAGACTGGCACCTATTGTTGACAAAACGAAACGTCAATAAGCTTTTTATCCTGGCAAAACTGAAGTCATTACATATTTTATATGCAGAGTTGTATAAGGAGGATTTATCTTGTGTAGAATGAAAATATATTGAAAAACCTATTCCTGGCATGTTTTGCTTACTACATAAGATAAGGGAAGGTAATATTCTTCAAGTAAACAAAGGTGATACTCTAATGATGTCTTTTTGAAGACAGCATTGCCTATTGATCACTATGATGAGGCGAAAGGGTACAGCCAAACAGGGACAAGAAAAATGTCAACCCCCACAGGGATGAGAAAGCCCCTTACTAAAAACTAGGGTAATCCCACACCTGGGAGAGAGAAGGAGATCAACAGAAGGGTGCCACCTCCTAGAATGATGGGCAGAGAATGGAATATATGTTGGGGTGGGCGGAGTCCATTGCCTTGGAGTGAGAGGGGAGGGGATTCCGAAGTCCACTTGGAAATAAGAATGATAGAGGAGGGAGGGTGGAGACAGGAAGTGAAGGAGGAGGTGGAATTCCTTCCTGCAGGGAGCGAGGAAGGAGAGAAAGCCCAGACCCAGAGGGAAGAACACCCAGAGGAACCCTTGGAGACTGAGGAGTGACCTCAGGAGGAGACGCTGGTTTGCAGAGGGGAGGAAGGAGGCCTACAATAACGTACAGCACACGTTGTTCACTCAGGGGTAGATTTTCAAAAAACGCGAATAGGCGTACTTTTGCTGGCGCATCAGGCGCAAGCAAAAGTACGCTGGATTTTAGTAGATATGCGCGGAGCCGCACGTATCCACTAAAATCCCGGATCGGCGCGTGCAAGGCTATAGCTGGCGCGCGCCGAGCCGCGCAGCCTACCCCCGTTCCCTCCAAGGCCGCTCCGAAATCGGAGCGGCCTTGGAGGGAATCCTCTAACGCCCTCCCCTCACCTTCCCCTCCCTTCCTCTACCTAACCCACCCGCCCGGCCCTGTCTACACCCCCCCTTACCTTTCTCCGGGGATTTACGCCTCCCTGAGGGAGAAGTAAATCCCCGCGCGCCAGCGGGCCTGTTGCGCGCCGGGACGCGACCTGGGGGCGGGTATGGAGGGCGCGGCCACGCCCCGGACCGCCCCGGGCCATAGCCACGCCCTCGTACCCGCCCCCAAAACGCTGCCGACATGCCCCCTAAACGCCGTGACGACCGGGCCCGCCCCCGACACGCCCCCCTCGGAGAACCCTGGGACTTACGCGAGTCCCGGGGCTCTGCGTGCGCCGGTAGGCCTATGTAAAATAGGCTCACCGGCGCGCAGGGCCCTGCTCGCCTAAATCCGCCCGGTTTTGGGCAGATTTAGGCGAGCAGGGCTCTGAAAATCCGCCCCTCAGTCTTGTTTGTGCGGGTGGTTGTGGTTTCTCCTGATGTTGAGAGAGGTTTTAAGGGGAGTCAGATAGAAACATAGAAATGACGGCAGAAGAAGACCAAACGGCCCATCCAGTCTGCCCAGCAAGCTTCACACATTTTTTTTCTCATACTTATCTGTTTCTCTTAGCTCTTTGGTTCTATTTCCTTTCCACCACCACCATTAATGTAGAGAGCAGTGATGGAAAACAGATATTCCACTGTAGTTGGCAGGATTCAAACCTGCACGGGGAGACCCCAATGGATTTCTAGTTCATCACCTTAACCACTCGGCCACAGCTACTTTGATGTTAGATAGTATCACAGGAGGGTAGAGGGAAACAACCCTACTGTCAGGAATGGGTTATATGAGTTCTGCTGTGCTTGAGACTCCGCAAGCCTGAGAGACTGAGAAAAGAAAAGGTTGATTACTTTGGGGACAGTAAAACATTAACAGGGTCATTTATCAAATAGCGTTATGGCATGCATTAAGCACCTTTAATGCATGTGAAAACCCCTTAATGCATGCGATAGCACCATAATGTATGGTGCAAATCAGAAAAATGCACTTTTACTAGGACTCCCGAATACCACATTAAGACCACTTCAAATACTTCAAAACACAGCAGCTAGAATAATAACCGGAAAAAGAAGGAGGAACCATATAACTGAAACCCTAGCTGAACTGCATTGGCTATCTATTGAACACAGAATAAAATGCAAAGCCTTATGTACCATACATAAACTAATACATGATGAAAAATCGGACTGGCTAAACACAGCACTACGAATACACGTCCCACACAGAAACCTTCGTTCAGCAAACAAAGCACTTCTAACCATTCTTTCAGTAAAGACAGCAAAACTAACCCAAGTGAGAGAAAGGGCCTTCCTGTTATCAGGCCCCACACTTTGGAACACAATGCCTCTAGAGATCAGTGTTATGATTCCTGCCCGCGGAGCTACTCTCCGCGAGCAGGCCTCCTACCTCTCAGCTGCCTGTCTGCCCCACGGTAGGGAACGCCGCCAGCCAGCTTCTTCGTCGTGGCAGGACGCTGCTGCCATCTCCTGTGGCCCGGAGGCCGCAGCAGCTCCTGCCCTGCTCAGCAGGGCCAACCCCGCCGAGCAGTCGCTGATGCCGACGCCCGTGCCGGGTCCCATGCGGCAGGGCCGCCGCTGGCGCCATCTTGCCGTGGCCCTGAGCCGCCACCGAGACCCGCGGCCTGGAGGCCACATTGTTCCGCCTCCTCTTCACGGCCTAGGAGCTGCCCGGGGTCAGTCTCTGCAGCAGGGAGCCACGACATTGCCTTCGGGGTCCTCGCCGGATGGTAGGAGGCCGTCCTGAAGCCTGCCTGCCTTTCTTCGTCCCCACGCTGAAGTGCAGGAGAGCACTGCTGTCCGTGGTGCTGTACCTCTCTTCAGCTTTCCTTAGGCGCCGGCGCGTGCCTCTTCTTAGCATTTAAAGGGCCAGCCACAGGATGTTTTGCTGGCTCCTTCCCATGATGACTTCCTGCTTCAACCCTATAAAAGGGTTTCTTCGTCAGACTCTCGTTGCCTACGAATTGGTAATACCTATAGCCTATGAACTCTCTGTTAATTTTACATACTCTTACCCACCCCTGGTTTGGTTTTTTTTTGTTTGTTTGTTTTTTTTTGGCCGTGAAGGTGGAACACCAACCACTGGCCACTGGCATCCCGCTCCGTGAATGCCTCTGTGGCTACTACCACGCCATGCAGTGTTTTGCTGCCTCCTCTTTATACACGTTCTCTAGACCTGATGGATCCACAATGTTTATCCCATGCCCCTTTGAAGTCCTTCACAGTTTTGGACTTCACCACTTCCTCCGGAAGGGCATTCCAGGCATCCACCACTCTCTCTGTGAAGAAATACTTCCTGACACTGGTTCTTAGTCTTCCTCGCTGGAGCCTCAGCTCGTGACCTCTGGTTCTGCTGATTTTTTTCTGACGGAAAATGTTTGTCGTTGTCTTTGGATCGTTAAAGTTTTCCAAGTATCTGAAGGTCTGAATCATATCACCCCTGCTCCTCCTTTCCTCCAGGGTGTACATATTTAGATTCTTCAATCTCTCCTCGTATGACATCCGATGAAGACCCTCCACCTTCCTGGTCGCCCTTCTCTGTACCGCTTCCATCTTGTCTCTGTCTCTTTGTAGATACGGTCTCCAGAACTGAACACAGTACTCCAGGTGAGCCTCATCAAGGACCTGTACAAGGGGATAATCACTTCCCTTTTCTTACTCGATATTCCTCTCTCTATGCAGCCCAGCATTCTTCTGGCTTTTGCTATCGCCTTGTCGCATTGTTTCACAGACTTCATATCATTAGACAATATCATAATTGAATTGTTTAATTTGGTTTTTAATGGTATGATGTTGTGGAAGGCAGATGTTTTGAGGAAATGTTTTATTGTTGTCTGAAACCATTTTTTGTTGTTGTAAATTATCTTGGGCATAATCATATTAAGATGGCTGGTAAATAAGCATCATGACAATAGAATCTAGTTCAAGTGCTTGAAGTCTACCTTACAGCTAAGTCTTTCCTGCACCCTTGGGAGCAGCCATTGGGCTCCCATGTGTGGTACTCAGGGATCTGATCAGTAGGGTCTGATTGGCACTGCAGTCCTCAGGAAGGGTGGCCACCCTAGGCAGGCCTCAATGCACAGAAAGATTTGCTGGTATTCCCCCATCATCTACAGAGTGCAACTGCTGGGGAACTTTCTCGGCCTAATCTACCAGGCCCATTTGTTTTCACACTTCCAGAGCTCAAGCTCTATTGGGCTAAGGTCACAATCATACTTGTGTCTTTCTCACACAACCCCTCTGGCCCCTCCCCTAATCTAGGCTTGAGCACTCCACCATAGGGTGGCATCCATGGTTGCTTCCCCTTCATGCTAGGGAATGGGTCACCATGGGGATACCCTTCCAATCTAAATGGTGTGGCCTACCCTTCAAGTAATAATATTGCCCTCCTTAAGGACTGTAAGAACAAATCATGTCTCAGTACAGACAGGTGCACACCATCTGGCCCAAATAAATCAGGGCAAAGAACTATTGTTCAGATGTAATGAAGGTGGAGGTTTCTCCAAGGAATGGCAGATTCACTGTCTGTTGACTGTAAAGAGGGCCCTCTTCCATAATTTTCTAGTGACAAGGTGGCAACAAGGGATTATGTCGGATCAGCAGATGAAGTATCAGACTATTTTGCAGCCAGGGTGGACAATTTATTCTTAATATTGTTTACCAGAAGCAAACATTGCAGCTTTCCAAACCCTTTACCTCTGAGGTATATAAAGAAGCAATCCAGGTATGCTTCAGTCACGGCTGTTCAATAGGGGAAATTGCTGATTCTGGCACATTCCCCTTTTGCTAATCTGAAGTACTGTTCACCTTTCTGCCATCAGGCCCAAGTTCTGACCAAACTTGTCCCAAATGGCCTACCACTTGGGTAATGACAATCCAAAGCATCCATCATCACTGGCTGGCACCTACAGAGGAATAGGATACAACAAGCATATGAATGTTAGAAAGGAAAGCAGAGGACCCATTGCTGTGTCTAAAGTAAGAGGCCTATGCACTGAATTTCTACAATGGGCAGGCCAAAAATAGCAGCTCTGGAGACGGCACCGATAACAGTATGAATGCATGCCATAACATTCATTCTGAAGAGAGAATCTAATACTCTGCCTAGGAAGATAAAGATCAAGGTAATGCCCTGAAATTTAACTTTGATCAGTGAGATGTCAAAGTGTAATTACAGCCTATGAAAATTATGAAACAGCTTTTCACATGTCCTCTTTTCCATCAAATAAGAAGTTGCATATAATGGATGATGTACTTGGAGTGAGCTAGATTTGCAACTACCCAGTGCCTGAATGTGCTGAGCACCTCAAAGTATGCACATAAGATGGAGCAGCCTAGCAGAAAGGCCATTTAAAATGAAATCCCAGCAGAAGGAAACTCATAAGGTGAATAAGAAGTAAACAGAAGGCTGATTCAATGTCGGCCTTGGTATAAGTGCTCTTTGGAGCATTCCCTAAGCAGCACTAGAGCACTGTCAAAGGAAAAGTATTGCTCTGCACATTCTACAGATGGGATGTAGTCACTCAGCAAAGCTCCTTCTGGGAAGGAAAAATTGTGAATAAACCTGTATTTCCCGGGGGGGGGGGGGGGGGGGTGTCTATTTAGTATCACTGCCAGTGATAACAAAATTACATTTGGAAACAGGCATTCAGAAAGGGGCCAGTTCCCCAGCCCAGCTTGAGTTCTATTGTTAGCTTTCCCAAAATAATCTAACTAAATGCCCAGTAGAGAGGATGTTGTTCACTTCAATGGGATGCAACAGTCCCTTGCAAGGAATGTAAAAGTCTTTATGGAATCCCAGCAGGATCAAGGAGACTGCCCTTCTGTTTAAGTTCTTGGATAGCCAATATTCCATATTGTGCCATTGAGTTGGGATGGGAGCGAATTGTATCACTGAGTGCTAATTAGGGATGCCAATTGGCTCCGGATTTTCAGTACAGGTTGATCTAGTCCTGGTTTTACTCCATTGCATGCTGGGATTTATTCTGATTTCCATATTTCATTCCCTAAGAAAAGCAAGACTATAAGCACCTGCATGCAGAAGAGTAAAAGCAGGAATGGATCAACACTTCCTGAAAATTTGTATATCTCTTACAAGAGAGGAGACACTGGTGATATAGTAGAGACATGTAAACACCTTAAGTTATAAATGCACAAGACAAAAATATTTTCCATAAGAAACAGTGGTCTAGAACTAGAACTCTGTGTGAGGTTTCAAGAAAGTGAACTCGGGAACAACATCAGAAAAATTTCTTCATGGAAAGTTGATGGATGTATGGAACGGCCTCCCGGGGGTGCCGTTCCATACTGAAAACAGACTGCAAGACAATTTAAAATACTTGTGGTTCCCCCCTCACTTCTGTGTACAGCCAAGGAGGGGGGGGGGGATATAAGGAAATGGGCAAAATGCAGTGATATGGCCTGAATCAGGCATCCAGAAATGCTGGAGTAAAAATCATGGAGAGAAAGAAAATATTCTTCAAACATTGTAGTAATCAGCTTAACAAGCACACAAATGTTTACCCTTCTTAAATATGTCTGAGTTAATTCACCTGGTCTTCTCTAGGAGAAGAAGTTATCATACCTGTTTTCCTTGTATCTGGAAACATTCTTAATTGTTCCGGGGCAAAAAATATGAAAACATCTTTATTATATGTTACCACGCACTTGCACGGATATCTTAAAAGAAATTTAGCCCCTATTATATTAGGTTCCTGCCTCATCGATAAAAAGGCTTTCCTCCTCTCCTGTGTTATTATAGATAAATCAGGAAAAATTTGGACACGTTGTCCCAGAAAGATTTCTCCCATATGTTGAAAGTAGTGTCTCATTACCAGACTTACATCAGTCTCAATAATTAAAGAAACAAGTAGAGTCGCTCTCTCAGATATTTCTATTGAGGACTCTAAAAACTCTGTCAAATTACCCATATCCAATTGTGGGTGATTTACCTCCCACCCTCTATTAAATGGTAAAAAGTATACTTTATTAAATGATGGTATTCTTTCATTCGGTATTTTTAATACCTCTAATAAATACTTTTTCAATGTTACCCGAGGCAGTTTTCCAATAATTCTTGGGAAGTTTAGTATTTTTAAGTTTAATCTCCTCATTTTGTTCTCAGAGATTTCCATCTTCCTGTTCACAGTTTGTTTGTCCTGAAATAACATCGCACAAACATTCTGTGTCGACTTTACAGTTTCTTCTAATGTTGAAATCTTGTCTGCATGTTCTTGTGAACGATTATCATGTTCCTGGGATAATTTGTCCATTTTACCCTATAACAAATTCATTTGCTTGGAGTATCCCAGGGATACTCCAAGGTATAAGATTTTAAGTAAACATATAGTTGAATATACAAACATTGGAATGATTTCAGCAATGTTGTAGTGATATCCCATCTTTTACATCTGACAATGACACTTGCTGCAGTATGTTGACCAATTTGAAATTAAGCAACAGCTTTCTTTGGGAGACCAAAGTAGACCATGTTGCAATAGTCCAGATGAGATAGGACCACTGATTGCTTGATTGTCCTTAATTCACACCGGTGGAGGAGGAGATGTAACACACTAGTTGTGAATTAGCAAAGGCTTTCCTAGCCACTGGTGTCACTTGGTTCTCTTTAAATAGCATGGAGTCAATAATGACAATAAGACTTTGAACTTTGAGGACTGGGGACAAAGTTACTTTACACACCCATGGCACTGACCAGAGGTGGACAAAGCAGATTATTATATATAGTACATAAAAGCACAATGAAACAAAGTATACAGATAAGTGTGCTGAAAAAGTCCACATGCCCTGCCAGTTTCATCCTACCTTTGGTACAGTTCTTTATTTGTAAGGGTCCAGATTTTGGGGCAGAGATTCCCATTCTGGTCTGATGACAGTGTTTAAAGTGGAAGTGCAGGTGAACATTCTACAAGTCACATAATTGTGGTCTATTTAAGAGGAAAACACTTGTCTCATTTGTAATGTGAAGCAGTGTGTAAGATTTTGAATGCTGAGTGCTTTAAATGTTAATTTTATGCTAAAACTCATGCCTATGTTAGCCATAACCAATTTAAAAAAGAATATGATTCAGCTGTTGTATATTGTATAACAATTAGTAAAAAAAAACAAAAACCCAAAACTAATAACAGGCATGCCTTTGAATCAGACATCTGGATAAAACAGCTCAACAAAGTTAATTTTAAGAATCCTGCATAAAACACAAATATTCCTATCAGAGACAAAACTGCTTCAGAGAAAACCAAATCCCTGAACATTTAATATGACACCATGCTAACATTAAAATGGTAGATTGATTCACTTATTTATAGTATATGAACCTCATACTACATTTGTCTGCTTAGAAAAGTCACTATAACCACAGAAAGTTCAGATAGTAAGGGATCTGCATTGGTATCGCATGTGATACCAAAAAGGGGTGTACCTTATGCTAATAAGCATGTGTATCACAAATTGTGATATCAGCTATGTGAAAGGCTGTTATCGCAAATTGCACTATCAGTGCACGATCAGTGTCATAGTCTATAAGTGTCATTGCATATCCGTTAAAGGTTGTACATGTGATATGTCATGTGATCTTAGCCAATACCATCTTTGAATGTTTGTCTAAATATCCAAGTTTTGAGCTCTTTTTTGAATGATTTAATGTTGCTTTGTGAGCTCAAGTGTTCTGGCAGTGAGTTCCATAGTTTCGGGCCAGCTATGGATATGGCTCTGTTCCTTGTGGTGGATAGTTTGGCTAATGGGAGTGATGGTAATTTTAGCTGTAATTTGTTTGCTGTTCTAGTCGTACGTTGCAATTTGTGTATATGTATGACATTATCAAAGGCCGTGTTGTCTGTATTGTAAATTGCGTTGTGTAGGATTGTTAGGAATTTGAACTCAATTCTTTTTTCTACTGGAAGCCAGTGTAGGCTGTTGAGCATGGGTGTGATGTGATCTGATTTCTTTTTTCCTGTTAGGACTCTCGCAGTGGCATTCTGTAGTAATTGAAGTGGTTTTAAGGTAGCTTTAGGTAGGCCTATCAAGAGTGAATTGCAGTAGTCAAGGCTGGTAAAGATGAGAGATTGTAAGACAGTTCTGAAATCTTGGTGGTGAAGCATCGGTTTTAGATGTTTAAGTATTTGGAGTTTGTGGAAACCTTCTTTTGTTTTTGTAGTGATGTGCTTTTTGTAGGTTAGTTCACTGTCAATCAAAATACTGAGGTCTTTTACGTTGTCTTTAAGTTGTATGTGGATGTTGTCTATTTGGAAGGATGGGGTGGTTTTGGATCCTGAGATTTTTCTTTCGATTAGTATGCATTCATTTTTGCTCATGTTTAGATATAATTTTAAGTGGTTTAGCATATTTTTGATCGAATTAAGGTGGGAGGCAGCTAGTATCAGTGCATCTTCAGTGAAGGATGTAACTGGGATGAGGAGTTGTATGTCGTCAGCATACATGTAGTAGGTTAAGCC
Organism: Rhinatrema bivittatum; assembly: GCF_901001135.1. Taxonomy (NCBI): domain Eukaryota; kingdom Metazoa; phylum Chordata; class Amphibia; order Gymnophiona; family Rhinatrematidae; genus Rhinatrema; species Rhinatrema bivittatum. The sequence goes on from NW_021820956.1 coordinate 61,674, forward strand.
TAGGCTTGATAGGAGTTGGCATAACAGAAATGGATAAATATTAAATAGAGTGGCCAAGAGAGTGGACCCTTGTGGTACTCCTGTTTCAAGGGGAATGGCTTCTGATGCGTTGTTGTTGATGGAGACTTTGTAGTATCTGTCTTTTAGATATCAAGTGAACCATTCAAGAGTTTTGCCTGAGAGCCCTATATTTGCTAGACTAGATATTAGCTTTTTGTGGTCCACTGTGTCAAATGCTGTGGAGAGGTCGAGAAGGATTAGTATGTGACCTATTTTGTTGTCAAAGCCTCTTAATAAATCATTGGAAAGGTTGAGCAGTAGAGTTTCCGTGCTGAGGTTTTTCCTAAATCTGTGTTGGGTGGGATGTAGTATTTTGTGGTTCTCGAGGTGATCATTGAGTTGTTTCAGGACAGCATTATCTGTCATTTTTGCTAGAAGGGGTAGATTTGATATTGGATGGTAGTTGTTCAGGTAATATGGGTTCAAGTTCTTTATAGAATTGGTATGATTGTTGCAATTTTTAATTTGACTGCTAGTTCACCTTCTAGAGATTTATTGATAATTGCTGTTACTGTTGGGGCTATGGAATGTGCAATTTCCTTTAGTTCTCACATGGGGATGGTGTCTAGGTCATGGCGAGCTGGGTTTATTTTTCTTAGCATTTGTTCTGTTTCCGTGGAGGAGATAGGTTCAAAATTAGACCATGGTGTTATATTTGCTGTGTATATTTGGTTTTGAACAGTTGAGGAGTTGTTGAAGGTATCCGTTATTTTGGTTATTTTGCTCTTGAAGAACGTAGCTAAGTCTTGGCTTAAAGTTTTTGACTTGGTTGTGTTTGAATCGATGTTTTCAGAAATGAGGTTGTTCACTATGTTGTAAAGGGATTTGGAGTTATTGGAGGAGTTTTTTATTTTCTGACTGTAGTAGTCACGTTTAGTATTCAGAAGAATTTTTTTATATGTGGTTAGTTGCGTGCAATATCTCTGCAGTGTCAGGGGACATCTTTTTGCCATTCTTTTTCACATTTCCTAAGGTTGGATTTCATATTTCTTAGTTGAGAGTTGAACAATGGGTTCTGTTGTTCTCTATGGTTCTTTAGCTGTTTAAATTTCTCAGGATTTATAGTATTTGTGGTGTCTTCTGTAATTTGGAACCAGGATTTGATAGCGTTATTTATATTTGAGAGGTCCAGATTTGCTAGTTGTGTTCCCAGTTCTTGTTGGAGAAGGTTGGTTTGGAAGGGTGGTCGGTATTTGAAGGATTGTTGTGATTCATTTGTTTTTGTCGAGTTGTTGATGTTTGCTTTCGTCGTGCATTGTAAGAGGTAGTGATCGGAACAGGGGACAGGTCTGTATGTAATAGATGTGTCTGAGAAATAGTTATTAGTGAAAATCAAGTCCAGTGTATGTCCCGCTTTGTGTGTGGGGTTGTTCACCTGTAGGTTGCAATTTAGACTAGATAGCATGTCTAGTAGGGTTTGACAATTTTGTGATCTGGGGCTAGTATCTGTGTGAAGATTAAAGTCGCCAAGGATGATAGTAGGTTTTTTCATACTGATGTTTGTTATTAGGAATTCCAGTAGCGGAGAGATATCTTTATCTAGAAGCTTGGGTGGGCAGTATACTAGACATATTTGTAAGTTTTGTGAGTCAAAGAGAGATATTTCAAATTGTTCTGGGAGATTGTGTGGGATTACTTTCATTGAGAAATTTTTTTTATAATAAGGAGCAGTCCTCCTCCTCTTCGGTTCTTGCGAGGGATTGAAAATGTGTCGTATGCATTGTTTTCTATTTGGTTCAGTAAGACTTGATCGGTATTTTTGAATCAGGTTTCTGTTATGGTGATGAAATTGGGATGTTTTTCTTGTAGTATGTCTGATATTAATATGTATTTTTTGGTTAGGGATTGCACATTTATGAGAAGGAAGGTGAGACAAAGTATGTTTTTGATGTTTTTCATTAGCGGTATGTTTATTAGGTATGTGTGTCTTATCTTATGCAGCGTGTTGGTTGTTGTCACCATCATTGGTATGTCTGATGAATTTCGTTGATGAATTTTTGGTATATCTGGTAGAGATGTGAATCGTGTCCTCGATCGTCTTAACGATCGATTTCGGCTGGGAGGGGGAGGGAATCGTATTGTTGCCATTTGGGGGGGTAAAATATCGTGATATATCGTTAAAATCGTTAAAACCCGCTAAAACCCACCCCTGACCCTTTAAATTAAATCCCCCACCCTCCCGAACCCCCCCAAATGACTTAAATTACCTGGTGGTCCAGCGGCGGTCCGGAACGGCAGCGGTCCGGAACGGGCTCCTGCTACTGAATCTTGTTGTCTTCGGCCGGCGCCATTTTCCAAAATGGCGCCGAAAAATGGCGGCGGCCATAGACCAACAGGATTCGACAGCAGGAGGTCCTTCCGGACCCCCGCTGGACTTTTGGCAAGTCTTGTGAGGATCAGGAGGCCCCCCCCAAGCTGGCCAAAAGTTCCTGGAGGTCCAGCGGGGGTCAGGGAGCGATTTCCCGCCGCGAATCGTTTTCCGTACGGAAAATGGCGCCGGCAGGAGATCGACTGCAGGAGGTCGTTCAGTGAGGCGCCGGAACCCTCACTGAACGACCTCCTGCAGTCGATCTCCTGCCGGCGCCATTTTCCGTACGGAAAACGATTTGCGGCGGGAAATCGCTCCCTGACCCCCGCTGGACCTCCAGGAACTTTTGGCCAGCTTGGGGGGGCCTCCTGACCCCCACAAGACTTGCCAAAAGTCCAGCGGGGGTCCGGAAGGACCTCCTGCCGTCGAATCCTGTTGGTCTATGGCCGCCGCCATTTTTCGGCGCCATTTTGGAAAATGGCGCCGGCCGAAGACAACAAGATTCAGTAGCAGGAGCCCGTTCCGGACCGCTGCCGTTCCGGACCCCCAGGTAATTTAAGTCATTTGGGGGGGGGGGGATTGAAGGAGGTAGGATTTGGCAAGGAAATGTTTAAGTTATTTGGGGGGGGGTTCGGGAGGGGGGGGGATTTAATTTAAAGGGTCGGGGATGGGTTTTAGCGGGTTTTAGTGTGCCGGCTCACGATTCTAACGATTTATAACGATAAATCGTTAGAATCTCTATTGTATTGTGTTCCATAACGGTTTAAGACGATATTAAAATTATCGGACGATAATTTTAATCGTCCTAAAACGATTCACATCCCTAATATCTGGTGTACGCTGGTTGAGTGTAGGAAGAGTGTAGGGGATGTTGTTAGAGCTGTGGAAGCTGTATGAGAGCGGTCTGAAAACTGAAAGCTGGGTTAGATTAGGATGATTGTTGAAGGTTGAAAATTGAGATGAGAGATGAGAGATGAGATCTAGATGTGTGCTTGAGGGTGTTTGAAGAGCTCAGTGTGGGTGCTGGATGATGTTTAGTGATATCAGGATGAGTGTTTTAGGATGAGGTTTGAGGATATCCAGGATGAAATATGCTTAGAGAGATTAATATGAGTGCTGGAGTATGCCTGATGAGGTCGGGATGATTGCAGGAGAATGCTTGATGAAGTTGGGTGATTGTCAGCGGAGACTGGATGGATGTTTGAAGAGGTTGGATGAATGCCGAGGACGGTTTTGTGATTGTTGGAGTTTGGACGTATGAGGCTGTGTTGGTAGAGCCGACTGTGAAAGGGAGAGGCCCTGGTACTGGGGCTCTCCAAGGGGCGCGCTAAGGGGCAGGCCCCCTTAGTTCGAGCTCCTTTGGACGCGCGACACCCGGCGCGCGACGCTGGTGGGAGATGCACTGATTTAAAGTATGATCCATGGTGTTTCTATCAGAGCCATAATTAGCCTATGGCTGACATGTCCTCAGTCATAAGAGCCATCCAGTAGGGGGTGCCACTACTCCTTCACCATGCAGCACCTCCCAATTCAGCCTTTGGAGCTGAACTGCTCTGCCACCCCTTGAAGAAGATGTACTGCTGCTCCTAGTGTCCCTATCACCACGGGGCCATCCTTAGGGAGACAAATCAAGGGAGATCTTCTCGAGCTCCATGCTCTGAGAACCTCAATCAGCCATGGTATCTCTGCCCCTGGAAGCACAGTTTCAGTTACACAGCCTAAGATGCATTGCTGGAAGGAGATGGGCACATTACAGGGCACTTCTTCTTCACTGATGTGGCTGTGGGGCCAAAAAAAAAACACCAAGGATGCTGCTCAGCTCAGATGTAGCCTGCACATGACCAAAGTTGCTCCTCGCTGAGTTAAGGCAGGTAACCTGCCAGTTGCTTACATTAACCATCTTCCTTCTTGGTAGTGCAGTAATAATGGGAGATTTCAATTACACCAATATTGACTAGGTAAGTGAAACATCAGCACATGCTAGTTCCTGGATGGAATAAATGACAGTTTGATGGAGCAAATGGTTCAGGAACAGATGAGAGAGGAAGCAATTTTAGATCTCAGTGGAGCACAGGATTTGGTGAGAGAGGTAATGGTGGTGGGGCTGCTTGGAAATATTGATTATAGTATGATCAAATTTGAATTAGTGACTGGAAGGGGAACAATAAGTAAATCCATGGCTCTAGAACTAAACTTTCAAAAGGGAAACTTTGATAATATGAGAAAAATAGTTTAAAAAACTGAAAGGTGCAGCTACAAAGGTAAAAAGTGTGCAGCAGGCGTGGACATTGTTAAAAAATACCATCCTAGAAGCAAAGTCCAGATGGATTCCCCATATTAAGAAAGGTGGAAGAAAGGTCAAATGATTGCCAGCATGGCTAAAAAGTGAGGTGAAAGAGACTATTTTAGCCAAAAGATCTTCATTCAAAAATTGGAAGAAGGATCCATCAAAAGAATATCCTTAATCTCCTGCGGCACAAATACTGACTCCTGATGCAGTTATCGTTCAAAACTTGCTGTAATAATGCTGTAATTTCTTTCCCTCACCCAATCCCTAGTTGCTTTATCTCCCCCTACCTCCCAGACAGCCCTGTCCTTCCTTAAGATCCAAGCTAAATGTGGAGTTAAGTTCAAAGTTATCTATATCCTCATATGAAGTTTTACAGTATTTATCTTGATTACCCCTTGTTATATGTTATTTTATATATTTTATTTATAATTTTATATGTAATGTTTCCCAGTTTTGGTTCGATGCAACTTGTTATTTGTAACTTTTCCAAGGTTTGTGTGATAAGAATCTGCATCTTGAACGTCGGTATAGTAAAAAGATGTAAATAAATAAATAAGGATTAAGCATAAACATAGGCAAGTTAAATGTAAGACATTGATAAGACAGGCTAAGAGAGAATTTAAAAAGAACTTGGCCATAGAGGCAAAAACTCAAAATAATAATTTATTAAAATATATCTGACGCAGAAAGCCAGCAAGGGGATTGGTTGGACCATTAAATGATCGAGGAGTTAAAGGGGCACTTAGGAAAGATCAGGCCATCACGGAAAGATTAAATGATTTATTTGCTTTGGTGTTTAATGAACAAAATGTTGGGGAGATACCTGTTCTGGAGATGGTTTTTAACGGTAATATTTATGTACTTATTTATTTCTTTATTTCTTTATTTATTTAAATCTTTTCTATACCGTCGTTAAGAAGGATCCGTCACAACGGTTTACAATAGGGCACATAAAATAAGGATGCTGAGATATATTAATTTACACAGGTGCCGTAATGATTCAGTACATAGTTTTCTAAATGCTATAATTGGTTTGTGGTACAATACTGTCCAGGAATTATCAGTTTAAAAACAATTCTAGCTTTATAAGTGTCAACTTCTCTTCTGGTGAAGACGAGAAGGTAGGGTAAAAACAGATAGAAATATAGCTACACACTTTAGTTGTTCATACCTCTCACTTCGCCTGCCTCACTGTTTCCCCTTCTCTGTTTGGTAGGCTTGCTTGAATAGCCAGGTTTTTAAGCCTTTTCTGAAGGTTTTGTTGTCTTTTTGCAACCTTAACTTTAGTGGCATGGTGTTCCACAGTGTGGGTCCTGCCAAGGATAGTTCTCTCTCTCTTACTTGAGTTAGTCTTGCTGTCTTAATTGATGGGATAGTAAGGAGTGCTTTATTCACTGATCTTAGGTTTTTGTTTGGTACGTGTATGCAGAGGGCTATGTTAAGCCATTCCGCTTTTTCGTTAGTATTAATTTATGTAAGATGCAAAGTGTTTTGTATTGTATTCTCTGCTCAACAGGTAACCAGTGTAACTCGGCTAGGGTTTCGGTGATGTGGTCTCTTTTACTTTTACCGGTCAAAATTCTTGCAGCAGTGTTTTGTAGAATTTGTAGTGGTCTGAGTGAGGTGTATGGTAGGCCTAGTAGTAGTGCATTACAGTAGTCGGTGCTTGCAAAATACAATGCATGTAGGACTGAACGAAAGTTCTTTGACGTTAGAAGTGGTTTGAGTCTTCTGAGTACCATAAGTTTAGCGTATCCTTCTCTAACTTTTAAGGATATATGTTGTTTTAAGCTTAATTCGGTATCAATTATAACTCCTAGGTTCCGTACTTTCTCCGCTAGTTCAATCTTTTGGTTGTTTTTCAGTGTGATAGTGTTTTGAATGATCTCTGTCTTTTTCTGTTCTAGATGTAGGAATTCTGTTTTCTCTATGTTGATTACTAGCTCCATTTGGTTTAGTAATTGTTTTATGATGTCAAGGTACATGTTGGCGATATTTAATGTTTTTTCAATGGTTTCATCTATGGGAAGTATTAGCTGTATATCGTCAGCGTATATATAGGGGTAGATTTTTAAAAACAGCGCGATCGCATACTTTTGTTTGCGCAGCAGGCACAAACAAAAGTACGCTGGATTTTATAAGATACATGCATAGCCGCGCGTATCCTCTAAAATCCTGGATTGGCGCGCGCAAGGCTGCCGATTTTGGGCAGCCGGTGCGCGTCGAGCCGCACAGCCTGCCTCCATAGGTGCGCGTCGAGCCGCGCAGCCTGCCTCCGTTCTCTCCGAGGCCACTTCCTTTCGCCCTCCCCTCACCTTCCCCTCCCTTCCCCTATCTAACCCACCCCCCCGGCCCTATCTAAACCCCCCCCCTTACTTTGTTCCTAGATTTACGCCTGCGAGAAGCAGACGTAAATCTACGCGTGCCAGCGGACTGCTGGTGCGCCGTCCTCCGACCCAGGGGCTGGTCCGGAGGCCTTGACCATGCCCCCGGGCCGACGGTCGGCCCCTGTGACATAGTGAGGGAAAAGGTGATCGGCGCCATTTTGAGTCCTGGCATCGGACGGCCGACGTGCAGGAGGTCGCTCCCAGACCCCCGCTGGACTTTTGGCAAGTCTTGTGGGGGTCAGGAGGCCCTCCCAAGCTGGCCAAAAGTCCCTGGGGGTCCAACGGGGGTCCTGGAGCGATCTCCTGCATTCCGGCCATCTGATGCCAGGACTCAAAAAGGTGCCGATAGCCTTTGCCCATACTATGTCACAGGGGCTACCGGTGCCATTGGTCAGCCCGTGTCACATGGTAGGAGCACAAGATGGCACCGGTGACCATGTGACAGGGCTGACCAATGGCACCGGTAGCCCCTGTGACACAGGCTATCGGCGCCATGATGAAACCCGGCACCGAGGGTGTGAGAGTGCAGGGGATGGCTTCTGGACTCCCGGCTGGACCACCAGGGAGTTTTGGTAAGTCTTGGGGGGGTCAGGAGGGTGGCGGGTTGTAGTTAATTTTAAATTTAGCTGGGACATGAATATAAATCGCCGTATTAACGCATCGGGGCTCCATACGGCCAAATGCAGCGCATTTGCTCCCCAGCAAATCTGAATCACGAATGCAACGTATGGCATCCCTCTGCACATCCCTAAAATGTATACGAACTACTAAAACGAGATGCTCTAATTTCTTTAATCATAGGTCTCCCAAGTTTCTAATGAGTTTTCTCAGTGCATATGTACATATCAGAAAATATTTTACCAAATGCCACTTATATATAGTCCCTTTGAAATTTTTTTTCTGTAAATGCCAAACTGACACAAGTCGTGTTTCATTTCTTCATCAGGGGCAATCTATGGCAAATGGTTAAACCAATTTTTCAATGCCAATAGGTATCATCATCTTGAAAGAAAATTATTTTTTTATATATAGAAGTTCCACAGTTTGCTTGAGCATGCTGAATCAGGAGACGCATGCTGTTAAATGAATGTTATAATAAGTAGCACTTCTCTAGTTCTATAAGCTGTGTGTGTGTATCTATTAGGGGTGTGCATTCGTTTTGAACGCATATGTAAAACGCAACTTATATTTTTAAAAGAGAAAAAAAAGGTTTGAGCAGAAACGCATCGCGAGTTCCAACGTATTCAACATATTTCTGTTGAATACGTTAAACCTAAATAAACACTTAAACCCCCCCACCCTCCTGACCCCCCCAAGACTTACCAAAACTCCCTGGTGGTCCAGCGGGGAGTCAGGAAGCCATCCCTGCACTCCTTTGTGATTTCCTCATGGCGCCGATAGCCTGTGTCACAGGGGCTGCCGTGCCAATGGTCAGCCCCTGTCACATGGTCACCGGCGCCATCTTGTGCTCCTACCACGTGACAGGTAGGTCATGTGGCAGGAGGTCGCTCCGGGACCCCCGTTGGACCCAACCGGAACTTTTGGCCAGCTTGGGGGGGGCCTCCTGACCCCCCCAAGCTGGCCAAAAGTTCCGGTTGGGTCCAATGGGGGTCCCAGAGCGGAAGAGCACGTGACGCCGGAGCGGAGTGACGCCGGCGTCACGTGCTCCTCCGCGCCTCCGCTCCCGGACCCCCGTTGGACCCAACCGGAACTTTCGGCCAGCTTGGGGGGGGCCTCCTGACCCCCACAAGACTTGCCAAAAGTCCAGCGGGGGTCCGGGAGCGGAGGCGCGGAGGAGCACGTGACGCCGGCGTCACTCCGCTCCGGTGTCATGTTCTCCTCCGCTCCGGCGTCACGTGCTTCTCCACTCCGGGACCCCCGTTGGACCCAACCGGAACTTTTGGCCAGCTTGGGGGGGTCAGGAGGCCCCCCCAAGCTGGCCAAAAGTTCCGGTTGGGTCCAACGGGGGTCCCGGAGCGACCTCCTGCCACATGACCTACCTGTCACATGGTAGGAGCACAAGATGGTGCCGGTGACCATGTGACAGGGGCTGACCAATGGCACGGCAGCCCCTGTGACACAGGCTATCGGCGCCATGAGGAAATCGCAGACGAGTGCAGGGATGGCTTCCTAACTCCGAGCTGGAACACCAGGGAGTTTTGGTAAGTCTTGGGGGGGGGGGGGATTAAGGAGGGTGGGGGGGGTTAAATTTGTATTTAGGGAACTGGGCAACGAATGGACAGATCCACAACTTATGGATTTCTCCATACGTCCATATTGAACGGAATCGACCCTCACCTACAACGTATCAACAACTCAATGTAAAATTTTTGTCTGCACATCTCTAGGATCTATATCTATATTTGCTTTTTAAAACTGCCTTTAGAGCAGATTGTGAGCTCCCATGGTATTGCTTTCATTCTCTTCAACTGTTTATCTCTCATCTTATTAATGTGTGTATCAATGGGCTCATAAAACATTTATAAAATGTTGAAGAACAAAACCATACAAAGAATGCAACAGAAGAATGCAAGTTGGTTAAGACTGTCTCCTTGTTGTGCATTGTATTACAGTGATTCGCAGTGCATAATTATAGTTCTTTGTTATGAAAAAAATCCCCAAGCACATCTATTTTTGAAAGTCCAGCACCATCAAGAGAAATACTTACACTTCTGTTTAGGTAAAAGATCACTTTGCAGAAGCATTCTTAGTATATTCTCTAGAAATGATTGACGGCACAAAGACACTGTCAAATTAAATGTTGGTTGCTGCCACCATTAAAAGAATTATCCAATTCTAAAGACATTTATCAAATTGATGTGATGTGTACTGTGGTTATCACCTACATTCTGAAGTTTCTTGGCTTCACCAGAAAGTCAGAGAATAAAGCAAAATGAGGTAGTTGGAAATTTGTAGCTTGTGTACTTTGAGGAGATTGGTGCTACTTTGCATGGCTAGCACCAGGATATAAATAAGGTTTTCATTTCTGGGCTATCTGACACTTTTCCACAAAGCATCAAAAATTAAGATGCACAATTGTTATTATTCAGGTACAAGTGATATAAATAAGGTTTTCATTTCTGGGTTATCTGACACTTTTCCACAAAGCATCAAAAATTAAGATGCACAATTGTTATTATTCAATTACAAGTGTTACATATCCTATGTAACCTCATTAAGATGAAAGACTGAGCCAACTATGTTGGAATATGTACCTTTGAACCACCAGATGACTGTAACACTGATTTTAAAGCTTGCCCTAGGCAACTGAGCTATTTTCTAATTTCTAGCATATCAATACTTTGCATGACTTGGGTATTAAAACAAGAAAATTGACATTTTTCTTTGGAAACTCCTGCTGTATGATTGATGTAGCGTAAAGATATGGAAATAGTTTGAATGACAAGCTCAAAGAGAAGATTACAATATTTGTACATTTTTTAGTTTCTTGAAAAATTTACTGATTTTATTTTATAAACATAGCAGTTTCCCCACCAAATTCAATTTTCTTAAGTATGTTCCTTAGCTAATTATTTTCCAGGCTATCTGAGTTGCAAGTAATTTGTTGAAATTGTCATAGAAAAAGTCTAGGTGCAATATAATACATACTGCAGGTCCTTTAAAGTCAACATCTTCTCCAGTTTCTAATGTATTGTTTCTAAGGATGAAATATGTCATCATCAACCCACTGACAGAGGAGCTAGAATATCTAAAGAATCTGGAATCCATAGCTCTTGATGATTACTGAGCCTCATTAGTACAGGATTTAATAAATTATAAAGCTTTGAATGTGTGATATTCTATAGCTGAGCATCGAGTCAGGAAAACTATCATTCTTCATAGCACTCAACTCTTGATTAGTGTAAAATATTGAGAAAAGAAAAAATGTTCAAATAACCAATATAAATATATATATGTTCTGTTGGAAAGAAATCTAGTAATTGATAAAGGGAGTTTGATCAATTGCATTGCCAGGTAAGAAGTGGGACTTAAGTAATACTAGGCTCAATATTCAGCTGACAGCCAGATAAGTAGAACTTATCTGGCTATCTCTTAGCCAGACAACTTTATGGGTGGGCAGTGGGTGTATCGGAACAGTGCTGTTTAGCTGGGATAAGTTGTAATAGTGATATTTGGACTTAGTAGTGATTAACCAGATAAGTTATCCTTCTAAGTTACACCTGCTCAACAGCAGGTCTAAAATTAGAAAGATACAACTTTTTCGGCTAAGTAGTGGCTTCTACGAGGATATTCAGCAGCATAGTCTTGCCGCTGAATATCCACATAACTTAGCTGTTTAGGCTTTAAATATGTACCTCACTGTTTTTGGATTAAGAACTACAATTCTTACATAAGGCTCTAAGAAAATAGTGATACACTGACTATTGTCAGAGAGAGAACTAGTCATACCAAATAAATGGTTTTCGGAAAATAATGTTAGAGCAAGAAAAACAAAAGTGAATATCACTGGATTAATAAGATGAATTGACTTCCAAGAGCACTTATGTTTCTAAATCCTGAAACTTGGTATAGGTCTAGAGGTTGCAAATATATCCTTGAAAATAAAAAGTCCCAGAAACTGTAGGCTTGATTCACCCAAATTATTTTTAACTTCTGGAAGTCAAATCCAAAACCCTTGAGTGGTCAGTCATAGAAGTGTGATTTTTATCTACCCACAAGGGGCTAAAGTCTGCGGGTATATTTTATTGCACACTTTAGACCGAATTTTCAGAACAGACTTATTTATTGCCTTTCATTGTAGCTCAAGACAAGTTACATTCAGGTTCAATAGGTATTGTGGGGTAAATTTTCAATGCGGCATGCAATTCCCGGCATATGCACATAGACACACCAATTTTATAACATACATGCATTGCTACACGCCTGTTATAAAATCAGCTACCCACATGCACATGTGCGTGTTGTTACCAACTCACGCTCAAGGGGTATATTTTGCAATGCATGCACGGCCTTTGCCCAGTTTCCTAACTCCCTATCTATCCTTTCTCCCTTTTCCCCTCTCCTCCCCGAATTTCAAACCCACTCTAACTCAGCTAAATTTTTTTGTTTTTGAATTTACCTTCTCTAACGAGCAGAAGTAAGTTCCGCACGCCGGCAGCTGCTGGTCTGCGCTTCACTGGGGCACTGCCTGGCCAGCCCACGGTGGGCCCATACCCCACCCCTGCCCCTTTTCAGACACCCCACACTTCCATGCATACTGGGAGATATGCATGTGGCCGGGCTGCTTTGAAAATGTGCTTGGCATGCACGCGGCCCAACCGTGCATATATCTGCCGGTATTGGCATGCGCTGGGGATTAAAATTTCCCCTCTAAAAAGACGTCATGTAAATATGATTTTGCTTAATGTGCTATTTACTTACAGAGCCATCATAACACCTGCAGGCATACCAGCGTTTTTTGCTTTGAGGTCTTGCCACCTGAAGTGGCAAGACCTCAAAGCAAAAAACGCTGGTATGCCTGCAGGTGTTATGATGGCTCTGTAAGTAAATAGCACATTAAGCAAAATCATATTTACATGACGTCTTTTTAGAGAAGGTTTGTATTTGTTGTGTTTGATCATAACTGTTTCTAGTGTGTGATTAAAATTTCCCCCAATAGAGTTTCCAAATCCTCTCCTGGAAGTACACGTACCCAGTGATGTATTCAGGATTGCACAAGAAATATGCATGAGATAGATTTGCATACATGGGAGACCCAATGTTTGTAAATCTATCTCATGCATATTTATTGAGGTTACCCTAAAAACCAGACCAATTGGGTATGCCTATAAGAAAGACTTGGGAAACACTCTACTAAAACAGTACTTTATAAATGATGCACTGAATATGTTTGCATGCCCACTAAAAAAACAGCCTTATTAACAAAAATGCAAAAAGTGTACGCATGCTCAGCCTACTGAAATTCTCAATGCTTGTCAGCCCAAAATGCAGGGGATTTCACTGCCAACTTCCTGATGAAGAGTGTTCTCAACACATTACAACAGACTCCAGACACATATCATGGTACCCCCCCCCCCCCCCCCCCCAAATAGTTCCTAATAGTCCCCCATTTAGGCCAACATAGTCCATGCCCTCAATCCAGGCCAGCACCCTCACAATGCAGGAACACCTCTCTGTATTGAGGGGATGCCACAAGGGTAAAGTCTGTCCTCACTGTTATAAGTTAGTGTGTCATCGCTTCTAGCAAATGTAATGTCTACTAGTCTAAGGTGAACACACAGACAATAGTAGGGTGGAGGAGAACCTACCATGCTATTTTCTGCTTGTCCTCTAAAACCTAATTAATAACTGACACTTTTTCATTTAATTATGAGTATGTGATAATTTTAGTGCATACCTGCTAACTTGTTATCATACAAATTATATGCTATTTTTTTAACATGTTAAATGGCCTTAGTATGCATGCTAAACATTAGTGCATAGGCACTAACCCCATTCCCTTTCCCCGACTCCTTTTGTAGGTAGTTTTCAAAGGGACTCTTTCAGGTAAAATAGGGAGTGATTAACCAGCAGAAATGGCTTCTTAGAAAATTGTGCAATCTACATGCATGTAAAATTAGGTTCTTAAAGACTTCATATACATAATTTTACATACATAGGTGTTCTGGGGAATGGAACTTGGGCAAGGTTGGGACTTACATACATAGAAACATTTTGATTTTAAAATGCATGTAAATTCTCTGGGCAAAACTACACTCACCAAAGAGAGGTGAAATTGTGTATGTCTACTTTTACCAAAATAATTTTCAAAGCTGGCATAAATCTGGTTTGAAAAGTGGTGTAACGAGTGTATTTGCTGGCTTACATATGTAATATTACAAAATAACCCCCTTTATGTATAATATATTGTATAGTTTAAGGATATAAAGAGATGCTATACTAGAAGTCCTGGAGTAGATAATTAGGCTTCTGCATTGTAGGAGAGTTGTTTGTAAACGAAGCGTTACTCCTCAAAATATAGTGCTGATCATGATATAATGAGAATATGCAGTGTTCCTGAGAAAGTAATTCTTTCTATTTGTATTACTGGTACAAATATATCAGCTTTTTCTCAAACTTCTGTAGAACCATCTCGATAACGTAAGTATAGATATGTATTTTCTCAACCAAATACAATATATTTTTTCTTTTAATTATGCATTTTCCATTTATTTTTATATGGAGTACTTTTTTAAACTTTTTAATTTACAACAAAGATATCACAATTCATGATAAAATAATGAAGTGGACATACAATAACCATTAAAGAAAATATTAATTTCTTAAAATATTTGACAAACTTTCAACTTTCTACTAGGGGTGTGCATTCGTTCCCTATGAATTGGGAATCCGCAACATATAGGGCCCTATTCATTGTATTCATGGGGAAGCGAAACGTATCGCGATTCCCCACGAATACAACATATCTTCGCCGAATTATTCGGCTGCCTAAAGGAGCCAATTTAAACAAACCCCCCACCCTCCTGACCCCCCCAAGACTTACCAAAACTCCCTGGTGGTCCAGCACGGGGTCCGGCAGCCATCCCCTGCACTCACACCCTCGGCTGCCGGTTTCAAAATGGCGCCGATAGCCTTTGACCTACTATGTTACAGGGGCTACCAGTGCCATTGGTCAGCCCCTGTCACATGGCCATTGGCGCCATCTTGTGCTCCTACCATGTGACAGGGGCCAAGGCTATCGGTGCCATTTTGAATACTGGCAGCCGACGGCCTTTGCCCTCACAAGGGACCACCAGGGAGTTTTGGTAAGTCTTTGGGGGGGGGGGGGTCAGGAGGGTGGGGGGTTGTAGTTAATTTAATTTTAGCGGGAAAACAAATAGGAATTAATGTATAAACGTATTGGGGGCCCCCTTGCCAAATGCAACGTATCTGCCCCCCGAACGAATATGAATCCCAAATGCAACGTGTGGCGTCCCTCTGCACATCCCTACTTTCTACAACATGTAGTGAGTGATTTAGAGAAATCCACCAATAATAAACATATTTATTGTTGTGTCAAGGTGTAGAAATCCCAAAATTTGCCCCAAATATTAATGAATACATCCTTTACATTTACATTTATTAACATTTCTTAATCGCTCAACACAATAAAGGTCTGAGCGATGAACAAAAAAACATACATAATCAATTTAACCAAAAATAGAAATACAAATAACATGCATATTTTGAGCAAACTCAATGAATTGAGGCCTCCAGTTTTCCAAAGTAGGTGCCTGCTTCCAAAAGTGTGTGATGGTGAATCTAGCTGCTAAGAGTATCTGGGAGATAAGCAAATTCAAAGCCTACTAATTTAAAGATCTTCGTAAACACAGCTGTTCATAAAGTCCTGAACAATTGGAATAGTCCACCATATATGTCAGTAAGAGCCTCAGTGTCTCCAGCATAAGATGAATGATTTAAAACTATGATAAAACAGTGGAAATCTATACATATGATGCAAAGCATTTAAAAGAATTGCTCATGCTAAAAAGCCCATAGAAGCGAGTATGTGGGCCATGCACGAGTGACATGTATTTTAAAAGCCAGAAATTACATGTGTCTATATATGTGCATGAGCAAAAAAAAGGGGCTGAATTGGGGGCGGGGCATGGGCATTTCATGGAGGGGCCAGCTGTTAAGCGAGTAATTTTGTATTTTAAAAAATGGAGGCCGCAGTGTGCGGTGGCTTGTTAGCCACTTAAATGTATTGCTGCTCCTGATGAGGAGTAAGTCTTCCAATTTCACATCTTTGGGCCTCACATGACATGGTTAGGGGTCCGGGTCAACTGAGAGGTGTGCAGGATGAAGAGCCAGAAGGATCTGGATGACCTCAAGATTGACTGGTGTAATAATTTGAGATGTGATTCGGCCAAACCTTTCAATTTGACCTTCGTTATCGGCCCGCCACGGGAAATTTCGTTTAAGAAGGTACTACATCTCCATTAATGTGCACTCACCCCGAAAAAAGAATTTTCCTGAAATTTTGGGAAAATCCGCTTCGTTTTTCAGGGTGGCTGAACCAGGATGAATTAGGCAATTTCATTGAAATTGCCTAATTCATTCTGTATGAATGCACATCCCTAGTAATAATGAGAAAAACTGAGAAGGTTTTAAATTCCACTTATATACGGCATTAAAGCCAGCAAAGTCCTATGAAAGATATGTGAAGTATGTTTGCTTGAGTACCTTCTTAAAATTAAGAGCACACTTGCATGCTGTAGGTGAATTTTAAGTCATATGTGTGCAAGTGTGCACATGATTTAAAATTCAAACATTTCTCCATCTGTGAACTGATACACATGTGTATGGGCTAACATGCATTTTTTTTTTAATTAGCCTGTAATCATTAAATCAGTTAATGAATTAATGAGCTTCATCCCATAAAACACTCCAATCATCCTCATCTAGATTTATTAAAAGCTCCATATTCCACTTTAATATTAAGGACTGTATGCCGGAGTCTTCTGTGAAAGTCTAGAAAAGCTTGATATATTGCTGCTATTCCATGCAGAGCTTTTCAAATTCTAGAGGAAGAATGCAGTGATTGTACCTTGGCCAGTCCTTAGAGTTGATCCAGCATTGAGGAGGAGCATGCTCAGTTGTAGATGCTGGGGATATTAGAAGGACTATTTAGAAAGAAATCATATACGTTTCATGTATATTTAGGAAGTTTAGAAATTCAAAAGAGTATCGGACTTGTTTAGATTAACATATCACAAAAATAAAAAAATCATGTTAAGCTAAAACTATGCACCAAAGATTGTGTATAAATCATGTTTAATGCATAGAAACCATGGTTTATATTTATAAAACATGATTTATTTGTACGGACAATGATTGAGAGGCACAAAAAGTTTCTGCACTCAAACCATGTTTTGCATACAACAATCATGGTTAATGTGCACAAAAATCATTTTATTTATTTATTTGTTTGTTTTTATATACCAGTGTTCGATTTGCATATCACATCGGTTTACAGACAACTTCACATTGGTTTATGTATAACTTACAAAGTGCAGGAAGTCAAGCATTTCCTTTTGTTTGGTTCAGAGGGCACTAGAGGTAGTAAAGTGAGGAGTAACAGTAACATGATTAAATGATGGTGGTAATAGTAATAAACAGTTAAATAACATTTGTGATCATAGTAAACAATATGGTAGTAATAGTAATAAAGCAGTAAAGAAAGGAGTAACAGTAACATGATTAAACGATGGTGGTGATAGGAATAAATAGTTAAATAGCATTTATGATCATTGTAAACAATATGGTAGTAAGAGTAATAAACAATAAATAACATTTGTAATCGTAATATACAGTAAGTAATGTTTGATGTAGGGTGTATCTGTGGCAATGGCATGGGGCGCATGTTATATATACATATATGGTTATACTGAGACAGTGTCAGTATGTTATAATATTAGGAGTTGGGGGGAAACATCATGGGTAGTGACCTGACAGATATAGCATAAAGGCTGTAGAGTGGATAGACATTTAATTATGGTGTGTTGGGTGCAGGTGGTGTTTTCCTTGCCTGTGGGGGTTGGGGCTTGGTTTGGGGTTTGTTCGTGCTTGTTGTTGGGAAGGCTTTGCGGAATAGCCATGTTTTGAGATTTTTCTTGAAGAATTGGCAGGATGGTTCTGTTCTTAGTTCTGTGGGAAGTTTGTTCCATAGGGTGGGGCCGGCAATGGATAGTGTTCGTTCTCTTGTTGATATCCATTGAGTGGCTTTTGGGGATGGTGTTTGTAGAAGGCCAGAGTTTGAGGAGCGCATATTCCAAATGGGATTGTGTAGATGAATGGGGGTGGTGAGCCAGTTGGTTTTGTCATTGTGGAGAATTTTGTGAATGATGGTTAGAGTCTTGTACTGTATTCTCTGAGGGATGGGTAGTCAATGTAGGTCTTTTAGAATGGGTGTGATGTGGTCTGACCTTGAGCTGTTTGTGAGAGTTCTGGCCATTGCGTTTTGGAGTAGTTGGATGGGTTTAAGGGTGGAGGCTGGTAGACCTAGTAGTAGGGAATTGCAGTAGTTGAGTTTGGAGAAGAGGAGAGCTTGTAGAACTGTGCGAAAGTCTTGTGGGTATAGAAGTGGTTTCAGGTTTTTTTAGCATTTGGAGGATTGGGTTTTAGAAACATAGACATGTGTTGGACACATTCAGAGTAATTTTCAAAGGAAACTGTAAACTATTCTGGGTTCAGACAGCGCACACTGGTATTCTGCCCAGGGACTCCGATCTGGGGGCTAATCTCACTTAGTTCTCTACTGGGGGATACCTGAGGGGCTTATCACGTGCGTGCACACAGATCTATCTCGGGGGCTTACCCAATCTAAACACACACAATTACTGGGATTATACCTGGGGGCTTGAACCCAGGAGCTTATTCCCTACACAAATTGCTACACATAAACTTTGATTCAGTACATCAAGGTTCCAGGTACTTAGGAAAGCAAGTTTATTTGAGCAATAGGAGGACAGAACAAATAAAATTAAATAATACAGAAGTAATGGTAGATAATAACAATTGCTACAAATATAAAGCTTACATGTTTCCAAAGGATCAGCCTCTGTTATCACATCCAGAAGCATGTTCTTCCCCTCTCTCTAGCTGTTATTACTCCATATACACTAAGTGCTTGGGAAAAGCAGAGATGTTCCCTCCCTCTGAGTTCTTATCAATGTCAGGCACAGCTTAGTGGTCTTCACTCTCTCTCAGGCTTTAATATAAGTTAATTGCTTGCATTCTCATCATAGAACTACTGGAATAACTAAAATAAACAGACTCTTGCCTGTTCATAAGCATTTCACAGTGCAAAACAGTAAATATGAGTTCACTCAGAGGTTGGCCTGTAGCCTTTAAACTAGTCTTTGTCTAGGTGAGAACTCTGAATCCATACTGCCTAACCTCTACATACATCCTCAGCCAAAGTAAAAAAAAAAATAAAAATAAAAAATGACTCCAACATATTCTACCCCTGGATTCAGAGGATTCACACTGACACCTGCTGGATGAAAAGTTTCCTAATCTATAGTTATATTGGTGTCAGCATTAATCAGATTAATATGCATTACTTGTTGGATATATACATCCATTAAATGCTGGTTCCCTTAGGATTAGCAAATATAAAAGACCAGGACTACTACCATATTTGCAAGAAAAGCTAAATCCAAGGGGAATGGAACAGCTCCCCTATGAGGAAAGACTAAAGAGGATAGGACTTTTCAGCTTGGAGAAGAGAAGGCTGAGGGGGGATATGATAGAGGTGTTTAAAATCATGAGAGATCTAGAACCGGTAGATGTGAATCGGTTATTTACTCTTTCGGATAATAGAAAGACTAGGGGGCACTCCATGAAGTTAGCATGTGGAACATTTAAAACTAATTGGAGAAAGTTATTTTTCACTCAACGCACAATTAAACTCTGGAATTTGTTGCCAGAGGATGTGGTTAGTGCAGTTAGTATAGCTGTGTTTAAAAAAGGATTGGATAAGTTCTTGGAGGAGAAGTCCATTGCCTGCTATTAATTGAGTTGACTTAGAAAATAGCCACTGCTATTACTAGCAACGGTAACGTGAAATAGACTTACTTTTTGGGTACTTGCCAGGTCTTTATGGCCGGGATTGGCCACTGTTGGAAACAGGATGCTGGGCTTGATGGACCCTTGGTCTGACCCAGTATGCCATGTTCTTATGTTCTCTCTGTGACATTGGTCAGAATACCCTTATCAAGAATACCGAAGCCCCATCTAAACTTCATGGCACCTGGAGCTTAATTGACCTAGAGGTCTGGCCAGTTTATAACCTTAGCAAGGCTTGCCTCTGGCCTGCCAGGAGTGTCCACAGCGTTTGGTCTCAGTATCTTCTATCAGCCATTGTGATCTTTTTGCTGGTTGTTGTGTGTGGATGGCCTCTCTGTCTTCAGGGGGATACCCAGCTCATCAGAATTTATAGGCCACCTTTCATTAATTATATAGTATCAGGCCTACTGCGCTCAGTATAGCCTGCGACCACATGTGCAGTTATTTGGGTGCCTCTCCTCCCGAGATGAAGTATTGTCTCAGGTCTTTGATCAGCAGCATCTCCCACTGGCAGTGTACAGCCTGCTAATCCTTATCTTTTAGGAACAGTTAAACTCAGGTATAACACATACTCCCCCACCCACCTGTAGTGAAAAACAACAACAACAAAAAAAAACCAACCCTGTTTCAAAAATCTACAAAAAATAATTATTATCTGGGTGTCAAATTGAAATACAGATAGCATATGCTGAACCATTAACATAGAGAACATCAACTATGGAGCAAAAATACTGCATCAATTCAGACTGTATCATTAATGTGAGAATCAAAATAGTAGCATCTGCAAGTAACAATGTGATTAGATATTAGCTAAAGTCCGAATTTTCGATGGCTCGTGCATGTAAAATCTGGGGGTTATATGCGTGGCCGGGCTCTGCCCATGCTGAGCGTATTTTCAAAAGGGCCTGGCCACATGTGTAATCCCCAGTAGAGATGTAAATCGTGTGATTGATCATCTTAACGATCGATTTTGGCTGGGGGGGGGAGGGAATCTGATCGTCGCGGTTTTGTTGCGGTTTTGTTTTTTTTTAATTGTGTAAATTGTAAACAGGCACACTAAAACAACCCTAAAACCCACCCCAACGCCGGCGCCATTTCTATTAATGCACCCATGGCCCGAGAGTGGAAGATCACACCGGGACCCCCCCACTGGACCCCAGGTAATTTAAGAAATTTTGGGGGGGTTCGGGAGGGTGGAGGATTTATTTTAAAGGGTCAGGGTGGGTTTTAGGGTTGTTTTAGTGTGCCGGTTTTCCCGCCCTCCCCCTTCCCCTCCCCCTTCCCCCAATTTACGATTTTTGACGATAAATCGGGGGAATTCCTAGTGTATATTGCCTCTAACGATTTTTGATGATTTAAAATATATCGGACGATATTTTAAATCGTCAAAAAACGATTCACATCCCTAATCCCCAGTACGCACAGAAGTGCCAGGCCATTGAAAAGGGGCAGGCCGGGGGGCTGGACACTCGCGCAAGGGTTTGAAAATCAACCCCTGAGTATATCATAAAAATATTTCATCAATATAATTAGTTTTTACATTTCAAAGTGATATAGATATGCATATTGCTTAAAACCAGTGTCTAAGTAAGACCACCCCAATAAAATGGAAAAAAAACAAACAAACCATGAAGACAGAAATTCTGAGCACTCAGTCGATAAAATGAAGGATTCAAGATGTCTTCTGTGGCAAGGGGTGGGATGATTTCAAGTTATGAGGTCAATGACAAATGATGTGTACAAATCTCGCAGCACAGTACTCTGGAAGCTGTCCTGGAAGTACAGCCTCTGCACTCTCATCACTAATTCAGATGTTTGTGTTTATGGATTAATACCTGATATGAGATGAATAAAAACTGAAATTAAGTAAATAAGAAACTTGAATAAACATCAATAACTTATTGTATGTAATAATTCCTTTATTCACCATTCACATGGATATCCAGTATTGTTTTGTCATAGTTCAAAGAAGAAGCTACTTAATTTCCAAACCCTTCTTTGTTTCCCTGCTTTTCTATAGGATAACACACACTATTCAGAAAAAAACAACCTCGGTGCTCATTCATTCAAACTGTACATATAAGATCATGAAAAATTATGTAAACCCCAAAAAGTGGAAGGAAGAAAAGAGGAAGGGAGAGAAAATTCACAAGTATTTGTAAAAAAAAAAAACAACCCCCCCCCCAAAAAAAAAACACAGTAACTTCTTGCCTGCAAGTTTATGGATTGTGGCTAAATTTAAAGTTAACAGGGGAAAAGGAAAAAAAATAAATTGTCAACCCTTACAATATGATATTCTAGAAAACATTATTTAAAACATTTTGCCCATAAAACCTCAGCACGGTGTCTTTTCACATAAATGACTTCAAAAGCTATTATTTGTTCATTGCACTTTTGTATACTTAGTAAACTGTCTTCATCTGTACACAATGTAGCCTGTACAGCATATAATGACACTCAAACAGAACACATAATAAAAGAGAACCACAAACTATAAACAATTATTGAACATTAGAGTTCAAAAAGTAGGCCTTTTAAAACCAAAAAATAAAAATTCTTTGGATCCAGAATGAAGCAAAAAAATCAGAATTTTTAAAACAGATCTGATAAAAAAAAAAAACAAACCAACAACAAATAATAAGCATTCAGGAAATTGTATCAAACATTCAAATACTGACAGTGACACTTCCAACAAAGCTGTTAGAGGACCTTCATAACACACATAGGTGCTATCCCGTTATGCACGAAATGCCCGGGTCATGCTTAATCATTGGTCCTGGCTGAATTTCATTTTTTTGATTGTTTTTCCATTTTTGCAAGTAAAATGTAAATTGCTGAATATGAATTACTTCCCTTAAATCTTGGGAAAGAAGATATTGTATTACAAAGGGGAAATGTCATGGACTTTTTCTTGCTGAAGCCTGAGGGACATCCCAGGTTTTATTTGAATATTTTATTCTGCAAAGCTGGAAACTTGAGTCTTAATGGGACCAGAAATATGCTTTCCCACAAGGGAGAGACCCAGGTAGAGGAGCTGGATTTTGTATATTCAAAGTCTTATTTTTAACCAAGGCTTGCGAATAACCAATGTGAACTCTTTGACAGAGACTGCGGTGCAAGGACTCTGTCCGTAAATACTGCTCTTTTACTTTGCTCCTTATTTTCTTTGTAAAAAGAAGGGATGCAGTAAAACCTTTGTAGCCCCCTCTGTCCAATTTTGGTTCTGGCCTTGGGGGTACACGGGGAAGGCCTTGCACCACGCAAGGCCCCATGACCTCCTGGGGTTCCCGTGTGGGGGGATAAGGTGTACTTTTCATTGCCCTCAAGGTTTTATTTGCTCAGGGGCTCTTTCTGCTCACCAGCAAGCACCGCAAAAAGAAAATCTCCACACCAGTGCTGTTGTCATTCAAAATAAAACTAATTACTGACTGATCCCAGGGAAATCAAAGTCCGAACAAGATACACTTCTGAATCGTGCTCACACGGTAACTCAATTCAAAAATCACGAAATGACACTAGTTTTTCTTTACCTCTTCACCCTTCTGCTCCAAAACACTACAACTCTTTGGACCAGGTTCCCCTTCCATCCTGGGCCCTCCCAGAACCTCTCTGGTAGCTGTGATCTTATCCTCCAAGGTCCTTTTCTCTGGGCTGATTTAGCTGAACTAGTCTGTGATTCTTAACTTTCCCAGGCAGTCTGTCCTTTCTCTGACACCTCCTGGTACCCTCCTCCCCAGCTTTCAGGACTTTCCTTTTCAAGCCTCTGAACTTCCAGGACCTTTTTTTTTTCCCTCCACTCTCTCTCATCTTAGCCTTCTCTGTGAAGAGCTAAGTCCCAGCTGCTACTCTGAATAGATAGCTGCACAAATGCACACCTCAAACAAGACTCCAGATCTTGGAACCTCTAACTCCTTTGAAATCCTTTCTGTCTCTTCTCAGCTCAATGTCTCTTGCTTCAGGTGAGGGCCAGGGTTATATATAATGTTCCCCTGAAACACCTCCCAGTGGGGAGCAGTATTCCTTCTTGCATATTCACACAAGCGGGCAAGGTCTGCTGCTGAGGCCTCTGTCACTCTGAGGGCACTCAGTCTAGCCGAAGATGCAGACGCCATGCAAGTGAAGGGCAAACTACTCACAGGGGGGCAGAGTTTGACACCCTGTTTCACCTTGATGTTTAAAGACAGTTTCTCAGCATTTGTTGTCAATTCAGCCACTAGGCATGTTTAGTGCTGACACAAATAAAATGAACCTTAATAAAGAGGGCACATATCCATTCACAAACCAGAAGACATTCAAACTTGTGGGAAGAGACTGTAGATGGGCAATTTACCAAAGATTGCAAAAAAAAAAAAAAAAAAGAGCTTATAGCTGTGTGTGCAGATGCTAGAGGAAATGCCGTCACTTACCCAGGGAGGGCTTCTTGAAGATTATCAGATGGGACTTATGAATGGAAACAGAGGTCATGGACCCATAAGGGCTGATTTTCTGCCAGCTCCTGACTACCTAAGATAGCCAGCTAAACCTCACTCCATGGGATCTAACTCCCGAACTCTATAGATTTAGGCGGTTAGATGCTTCTGAAAATCAGCTCCATGAGTGCCCTTGAGCATACAGTGGCACCTGCTGTTTCCTCTAAGCTGCTCAGGAGTCCAGCACCCGTATTCTAACCATGGGGTGTGCTGCAACCATCTCAGTTTCAATGCACGGAGAAGGCAGGTGCCACGGGATTCCCACGGGCTCCACACATCTGGCATGTTTCAAACTGTGGGAGGGCTCCAGCACCCCTCGTGGTTAGAACGTGGACACTTCGGAGGAAACATTAGCAGTGCTGTACTTTGGAAGCAAGATGACCTTAATATTGTATGCTTCCTAATGCACATAAGTATCCATTCACATAGTAATTGCGTTCCTTAGTAACTTTTGTTCTTTTTAAGAAACTAAATATGAAAATTGTAAGATGTGTTTTGCTTTCTGTTTTCTTCTCAGAGCCCAGTTCACATTACGTGATTTCTCTGAAAGCTTTTAATAATGCTGGCGAGGGAGTACCTCTGTATGAAAGTGCTACCACTAGATCTATGACAGGTGAGTCTCAACTATTGCTGTTTACATTTTTTAAACCTGTGTTGTTTAGATATACAAATGAGCAAACTTTCTCGGAATATGGCATTGAGAACAGATTGTTTCAATCTACCCTGCAACTGGCTAGTTTTGTAGTAATGGTATTTTTTTGTTCGAAATTAAATTTATGAAACTATATTAACATTCCAGTCATAAAACTCAGACCACAACAAGATATGCAAGAATGTGTTTATGAATTTTCCCATCCATGGCCAGTGTACCATATTCCATAATATTTTTAATGAAAAATTCCTTTAGAAAAGGTGTGCTTATTTTATTTTAGATTTTCTTCAGCGGTTAAAGTACACACAAGAGAGAATTAATTTATATCAATGTATTTCTAATTGTGTGTATGTTTCATAGTCATGTTTTCCCTTACAAATGGATACATTTATTGAAAAAAAAAGGTTTGCCCTGGTTCAAAGAAATTTGCAAAAAATTGGGCACATTTGTCAAATTTGTTCAAATTTTTTGAAAAGGAAAATCTGCATTTGTTGCAAAATCTGTTTTTGGATTTTCAAAAAAACAAACAAAAAAAAAAACAGAATTATTTGACTTGGCTGATCAGCTTAGACTTTTTGAAGATCCGTTTGAGATTTTTCATATATGCCCGGGAATTTTAACAGATTGGGAAAATTCGTAATTTTCCTGACAGATTTGCAGAAAATTCAAAATTTCCATTAAATTCAAAATAGTCTGCCTGTTTTCTGTTAGACTTCAAATGTCTCCAGTTTCCAAATCAGTCTGCCTTAACAAAACAGAGAGTTTCAAAAGAAAATAACTCCTAATTAGTTGTTATTAAGTCCTTGTGGAATTGAAAGGGGGGTATAGTGACCTGAAAGACTCAATAGTCCCCATAGGGTAGAATTTCTGTACAGGATGCAGTAGAGTGCTTCAGATAGCCAGCTTTGGCCTGGATTTATCAAAATGTGATAAGTACCGCATGTGATTGCAAAAGGGGCATGGTTTATGCAAAAATTCAGTTTATTGCAATCTGTGCTAATTACCTATATGAAGAGCTAAGTTAATGCACATTATAAGAATTTGTGATACATGTCAGACCTGTTGTATTTCCTGACCACTGGGTGGACCATTTTTGAGAGAGAGAGAGACTGAGACTGGCCGTGATGTCATTCCCATAGGTAGGTATTTGTATCCCCATGGTAGGCCCACCTAATAACTCGAGGTGGGATTTAGGTAAGAATGTAGGGGATTAGGGGCCACTTTGACATTCTACGTGACACCTATGAACAGAACAGTGGTCTCGTGAAGATTTGATGACCTTTGGAGTGAGGAAACTCACTCCAAGATGAGATTTGGGCAATGTTCTCTCCACCTAGCTTGATGGATGCTCTATCTGGGTAACATCAAGCTAGGTGGAGAGAACATTGCCCAAATCTCATCTTGGAGTGAGTTTCCTCACTCCAAAGGTCATCAAATCTTCACAAGAGACCACTGTTCTATTCGTACATGTCACATAGAATGTCAAAGTGGCCCCTAACCCCCTGCACTCTTACCTAAACCCCCACCTCTCCCCCTCTCTCTCTCTCTCATGGGAGACATCACAAAGGGCAAAGAAACCTTACCACACAGTCACAGCAGCTAACACAATTCAAAGAGGTGTTGTTAAAATCAGCGTTACAGCTGTGCAATAGCTCTTCGCAGACAGGCTAATCCAGCCCACTCTCTGCCCCTAACTCCTCCTATTTTCTGAATTTGCATCGCACCATACGATATGGTGCTATCGCATGCGTTAATGGGGCTTAACGCATGCGAAAACGCCTTATCACATTTTGATAAATGACCCCCTTAGTTTTAGCTAGCTATCTTAAGTTGATATTCAGCCTCAATCTAGCCAGTTAGCATATGGCTAGAAACAGTCTGACTAAGTTTAGCTGGCTAGATTTAAGCATACAACATCTGCAGCTAGATTTAGGGATGTGCAGCCCCAAAATTATCAGTTTTATTTATTTATTTATTTTGTATGTTTGTTTTGGGGGTGGTAGGGAAGTTGGTTTGTTTAATGCATTTTTTCAGTTTTGTTAATTTTTCAAATCCATAAATAATATATTAAACGTGAAACAAAAAAGCAAACAAACAAAAACCTGACCTGATAGAAAATACAAGTGGCTTCTGGACTTCCTAGGCTAAAAAAACTGAGCTGGAACCAGAACCTGCCCCAAGCCAGGCCTGGTGCCAGGGGAAGGGCTGGATTTTCTCCCTTGTTTAAAAGTTCCAGGACCAGGGAGTTTCTATTTAACCTCTTCCAGAATCCTGGTTCCAAAAGTACAGGAGCAATATCCATTCGCTCCCACTCAAGTCCCAGCATTTGAAAAATGGCTCCATCCACCTGGAGGATGGCACTGAAATGATGATATTTTGGTGTGGTTAGTGTCATTTTTATGTGTGGCCATACATCAAAAACTGCCCTGGCCACACTGGAGGAAGGTGCCAAAATGACATCATTTATGTTCCATCCTGCAATTGAACAGCACCATTTTTAAAGCACCAGGATCCAGGAAGGAGTGAGTAAGCATCACTCCTACTCTTTCGAAACCAGTAATCCAGGAAGGGGTTGAGGACTAAGGTGAGTTCCCCAGTCCCATCACTTTTAAATTGGGGGGAGGTACTCGACCCCAGGCCTACCTAGCTAATGCTGGGCCTGGCTTCAGGCAAGTCCCAGTTGGGCCAGCTCTGGGGGAGGCTGCATTAGTTTTTTGGCATAGGGAGGCCCACTTAGGGCCACTGGAGGCCTGTTTATTTTATTTGAAAAATTCCATGAATATAACAATGCCCAAGATTTTTGGGTATGATTGTAGGAAGCTATTTTCAATTTGTTCCATTCAGAAAGAACAAAAATGGCTTAATTTGGGGCTGCATTTGCACTTCTGGCACTCATAGGCAGTTCTGGGGAAGTGGAGAGTAAGTAGCAGGTACCTCCTCTATCTCTCTTACCACCGTAAGACAGGGAGTGGGTCCACTTCCAGCTGCTTACCTAAAGCAGCAGCATCCAGATTCCACAGTAGAAGTGGCAGCAACTTAAAAATAAATTCAGCATGAGCCTGAAACTGCCCATTCCTTCTGTGAAAACTGCAAGACTTACCCAAGTAAGAGACTGAGCATTGGCTCTAGTCGGTCCCATATTATGGAACTCCATGCCCCTTGACCTTAGACTCCAGAGCAATCATAAACTTTTCAAAACACAGTTCACAACCTGGCTTTACATACAAGCCTTCAAGAAAGAAAACTGATGCGGGCAATGAAGTAAAAGTTATGCGGCGTAAAGCACCAAATGCCTAATTTTATAAATCCTTACTGAATTTCAACTTTTTTTTTAACTGTAGGCAACCTTCAGGACTTTGCTATGATACACTTAATCCCCCTAATAAACGCCTTATTGTTACCGAATACTATTGGCACCACCTATGTAATGTACGACCCATATTTTTTACTGGTGCCCTATTGTAAACCATTGTGATGGTGAATAACTTAATGACAGTATATAAAAACTCTTAAATAAATAAAAAATAAACACTGCATGCTTAAAACCCTGCCCCAGGCATAGGTTTCCATAGTAACAGGAAGCCTGTGTGAGAGGAGCGAGCAAGGCCTTGAGAGTTAGACAAGCAACTTCAGGCCCCACACTGATTTTTTTTTTTTTTTTTACTGCCGATACCACCATTGGATTAGGACACTGCCACTTTAAATAAGTGGTTGATAGGCAGGCCTGGATAGAGTTATGGCAGCAGGCAGTGCTCTGGTACCTATGAAATTTGGTCCCGGAAGCAATTGTCTATTTTGCCTATGCCTAAAACCAGGCCAGCCCTCATTCATTGCACTTTTATTCATTAGAAATGAATGCACATCCCTATCTAGGTTAGCAGCATAGTGTGAAAATCAAAGATTCCTCTCCCTACTCCAATCCCAGCTCTGGAACAGCCCACTTTGAACAATTTGATTTTAACTCATGGGATCTAGCCGGCTAACTGACCCATTATGTTTTACATTGCTATATGTTGTGATTTGTGGGCCCTTGGCTCGAGATGCAAGCTGTTACTACCTGTGGGAAGGACCCCCAAAGGTTTGTACCGATGGGAGGTGAGGTCAGAGACAGTGGAGAGCTCTGGTTCAGGCAATGGAGAGGTCCTGCGGTGCCAGGAGAGGACCCCCATGGAGAGTAGACTAGAGGCAATACCTGGGCAGGGACCCCAAGGAGAGGAGTGCCAGACAGACCGCAGAGCAGGGGGCGTGAGGCTTGGCAAATCAGGAGGTACTCCAGAGGGCAACCCTGAGGGGAGGAGCTGCACAGCATAGGTTGATGATGTAATGCCGTAGGCCAACCCCCAGGACAGGGAAGCCCGAGCTGAGCCTCTGGTGATGACGTAGCACCTCCCCGAGGAGCGGGAAAATGTTGGCAGTCTTGGTATAGTAGGTAGGCGCGACCCCGAGGAGCATGGAAGCATACAAATTCCCAGAGAAGCCGGAGGGCGCTATCCTGAGGAGCGGGAAGCCCTGGCAGTCACTGTAGAACGTGAGCGTGGTCCCAAGGAGTGGGGGGCATGGCTGGTCTTGTTCAGATTGTGCGTGCCTAGGAAGGCCTGAAGTCGAGGAGGGCGGTGGCGGCATCCAAGCCTCCATGAGGAGTCCCGGGGGAACGCCCCAGGGAGTACAGGAGAGCAGTGCAGGAAGTAAATACACGCGGTTGTAGCTGTCTGCGACCGAAGGGCATATCACTATAGCTCAGAATTATTGATCAGTATCAAACTTAAGTACTATTAATAGAAATTAATATGGCAATATAATAAGTCATGGGCAGAGCTGTATTGCCTAAATCTGCCATGAAGGTACATAACAAATCATATGTTCATTCATTCTCTGAAGAAGAAATCTCACTAGTCTCTAAGATTTCCTTCCCTAACATTGGGGGCCAATGAAAGAAAACCCATGCTAAAATATAACTTAGATTTTAGTACGCACTTTATTTAATGTGTGCATCAAATCCTCTGTTCCCCACAGGATGTAGGAAGGTAATGATATGCAAATAGACCAGGTGTAAAAAAAAGCATGCTAAACTAAAAGAAGGAGCTTTTTTTGCACCTGGTCTATTTCCATGTAAAACCAGGCTAAACAAAACTAATTTGGAGTCTACCCCAGGTTACCAAATCACTCGTCCACAGTCTGATCCTACAAGCCAAGTGGTCTGGGTCTGGACCCAGGGACTTCTCAATCTTTGTATAACCTGATTAAATTGTTTATATCATGGCAGGTCCCTGTAAAGTGGCTGTCTGGCTTCAAAGAATACATGCTGATGTCTCCCCCTCCCCATCCTGCAGGCCTGAAATCTCCCTTCAAGTACAGGAACCCCTGCCAGAGAAACTCCTTCGGCAAAGTTGTTCCTCAATTGCCTCTTCTCATTGATGTGTTAGCGAAAGGCACAATCTCCTTTCAGGACAGGATTGGTCCTTTCACTGACACATCGGTGAGAAGAGCCAATCGCGGAACAGCCCTGCTGGAGGAACTTCTGTGGCAGGGATTTCTAGGTGGGAGGGGGTATTTTGGGCCTGCAGGTTCGGGGGGGGGGGGGGGGGGAAGACGTCAGCATGCATTTTTTGAAGCTGGACAGCCACTTTACAGGGACCTGCCAAGGAATAAGCAATTTAATCAGGTTAGACAAGATCGAGAGAACCTTCAGGTCCGGACATGGACCCGGACCACTTGGCCTGTTGGGCCAGAACTTGTGGAGGGAGCTTGCGGAGGGAGCTTTGGTCAAGCCAGCTATGGGAAGTTTAACGCCTGCCTCTGAGCAGGCATTACATTTCCCACAGTGGTAGGAGATGTGCAAGGTAGTTTCCTGCTTCGCACACCTCCTTGCGTTGCAGGGTAATAGATAATTAGGTTATTACCCTGCAATTTGCATGCACGCATGCTATGCCTGCTATGGGTTTTTTAGTGCATGTTTTTTTTGGTGTTAAAGCCCTTTTACACACCAGTGCTATGTTAGTGCTGAAAAACACAAGTAAAAACCCGCGGTAGAAATAGCGCCCCTTATTACTTCGGCCACATTGTTTGGCCATGCAAAGTTGAATCCCCTCCCCTAACTACTATTATTTCTTAACGAAGTTTATTTATGTTTGTTATTGATTTATATTTATTGTTATCAGACTGGCATAAACAGACGTGCCATGTTTTTTTTGCATTTAGCCCCTTTCTATTTGCTAATTTTAACTTGTAATACCCCAAATATGGCAATGTTCACTTTAAATGGAATATATCTCAAATATAAATGAAAGTAAACAGGAAATAAGCTAAAGCATTTCACATTTCTGTGCACAGCTGGGTTAAAATAGTTTTCTCCACCTCTCTCCAAAAGGAAAATATGGCAATCAATCATCTTTAATGTTGCCTGGTGATAGTTATGCAAGCTCTGAGATTACATACAGTACACAACCAATATTTCACATGAATAGGATATTTAAGGGTAGTCAGCGTTTGAAGTCTTGAATACAAAAAACAAAGGCCTTCAACTGAGACCACTCTTTATATTAAAGTGAATGCCTTCTCCTTAGGGAAGCATTGCTATTGTGAGCAAAAATGACAAAAAAAAAAATAAAATCTTGGTTTAATAAAATGTAGCAATCTTTAATATCAATAAAAACTTTATACGAGGGAAGGACAATTTTCAATTCCATTTGTGCATGTTAAGTAATGATTGCACCCATATAAAGTGACTGTCTGAAGACTACCCACCCTCCATCAGGTAAAAGAATAGACATTCCCCAAAGCGTGCACTTTTAGCTGCATTTAAGGGAGCGCCTTTACAGGCTTGCAATTTGAGGAGCATCAGAAAACGATGCCTCATAGATTGCAGTGCAAGTCTGCACGTATCATGTTCCCTACAAAATGGACCTGTACAAAAACGCAGGTGAACAAGTCCAAAGGTGCATCGCATTCACAGCAAGTTTCAGAGGAAAAACCTATGCGTATAAAGTGGACAGCCTGAAAATTGCCCCAGAATATTTCAGGTTATTGAGCAGGTGGTTTTTATTTTTGTTTTCTATTTTTAAGCAGAAGCTATAAGGTGAATTTTAAAACCAGTGCCTGCGTTCGGCGGTCCATGCCCAGGATGTGGCTATTTTATAACATACATAGGTATACGTGTGCATGTTATAAAATAGCCTGACCGCATCAACCCATGTGCCCAATTTTAAGCGAGCATGTGCCTGTGCATGCAAAAGCTGTTCTACTGCGTAAGTGGGGACATTTTAACAGGACAACTCAACCCAATGCCATTTCCTGTTTTACCAGTTTGTTCCTAGTTCTCACAGTTAACAGCTAGGTCCTTCAACCCCCCAGGTTTGATAGACTTCCTTTTCTCCAGTGACCCCATCCCTGGGTCACTGGAGAATGACCAAAGGATTAATGGCTCATTAATTTAGTTTTTTTATTTACTTGCCATCCATTGCAGAAGCAAAGTTATGCGCCAGTGGGCCTTGGCGCGCGCCGGATCACATAAGTATTTACGTGGAAATTCAAGAAACACCTATATAGTGCCCATTTCCCGCCCACTCGACGCCCATGCCATGCCCCTTTTTGAGAAGTTGCAAGACGTGTGCACAGCGGCATTTACATGCGCATCCGAGCAGCTTTTAAAATCCAGTCAGTACGCACAAGCCCAAGTTCTTAGCGCATCCTCTAATTAATGCACATGTCGGGCTTTCAAAATTTACCAGTATGAGTTTTGCACTATTAAGCTCATAGAACAGGATTTGGTTTTTTTAGGGAATTAATGACTTGTCTCCTAGCCAAGCAGAGTGCTAAACTATAATCCTCTTGATAACTTTGTTTATAATGTACAATAATGGGTAAACTGGCAAAGACATGATTATTTTACATTTTGGAGTTTTTTTCCAGTTGAGTTTGAGAGCCTCATTTGCTTGTGTTTGTCCTCGTGTTTTACCCATGTTAGAAGCTTTGTCAGATGAGTGACATTTATGTCACTGAGAGCAAAGGATCAGTAAGTAGACTACACAGGGTGAAATATCAGGAATTACTAAATCAAATGAAGGATCTGGCTTCAAATGGAAAAACATCTGCCATTATTTGTGAAGTATTCTCATAAGAAATCTTGGAAACGTATTTAAAAAACAACAACACAAAACAGCATAGCTGACTGCAAGCAAAAACTATAAGGGAAAGGACATTTTTGGTCTGACACTTTCACATTCACACTAAAAAAAAAAATACTATATTTTTCTAATCCGCTCTCCATTTAATTATAAGATCAATGCTACTTTCTAAAATATAGCAATGGACACATGACCTCTAAAACCATTTTGTAGAATTCTAAATCTGCAGTAAAACTAAATTATTTTGGAGCCTATGCACTAAGCATTTCTCCCTTATGGAAACAGGAAATAATCTGGCCCTTTGTCTCATCAGTACAATATCTAGATATTATTTTACTTGTGCTTTATATTTATAGCCGTCATTCATGTTAAATCTGATGCCATGTGTAAATGGTATGTCATAGTCCTGTAGTAATAAGCCCTGAGAAGCTTGATTGCTGCTGAAGTGGAACTTTTGTATGGCCTTTACTTGTTATGAGCATTTAAGTCAAGGTGTGGCTTGCTGACTGGAAACATTATCAGGGCTTGACTTCTATAGTAAGCCATCATAGTTTGAATAGAAAATGAGAAAAATATTTCACAGCCATCTCAGGTGAGACCACCTCTTCTGGCCTACCTAGAATTAGGGGTGGGCATTCATTTGCAATGAAATAGGAAATATCATTGGTATTTCCTATTTTGTTGCACTTCAGAAATAAAAAAAAAAAGGAAAAAACCCACAACATTTGCTCTTGTTGTTCCTATCATTTTATTTGTGGGGGAGCCAAAAAAAGCAATATAAAAAAAAAGAACCCTCTCCAACCTTTCCATTTATTATAATATTGAGCCCACCACTAGCTGAGCCCCCTATGCCCACCCTCCCGATCCCCCCAGGACTCGCCAAAAATGCCTGGTGGTCTAGAGGGGGGACCGGGAGCGACCTTCTGCCCCCAGGCTGGCAAATGCCATTATTCTAAATGGTGCCGGCAGCCCTTTGCCCCTATCTTGTGACAGGGGCTATCGGTGCCATTGGGCAGCCTTTGTCACAAATGGTAGGGGCAATGGACAGCTTGCACCATTTTTCAAAATCCAGGGATGGACCCGAAATGGCCCATCCCTGAAACACAAATGTAAATGGCACAATTTTTTTTTAGGCTACCACTCCTACCTGTAATTGCCCATGCCCCCCATCCAATTTTTACCTATCACATTGTTAGAAACATCTCTTCCACACTGTCATTGAAAAGAAGATCTTTATTGCATGGATATGGCTGCAGCATAGGTCAGTAGCATTCAGCAATTCAATTCCTAAACACCAATTACTAAACATATTCTTAATCCTCAAGGTTGACCACACCCTCACCTGCTGAATTTCAATTCACAATAGCTCAATAAGAGGAAGATTTAAAAAGTAGTGCGCTTCCCGGCGCGGGCATATAGACGTGCCAATTTTATAACATGCGCGCACCGGTGCACACATGTTATAAAATCTGTGGGCCACGCACACACGTGCACCGGATTTTATAATCCATGCATGCATGTGCAGGCGGCGCACAGGGGGACCTAATTTTATAAAAGTACGCACGGCGACGAGATCGGGCTTCTCCAAGTTCATTCCCAGTCCGCCCCAATTAAAGTGTGGACTGGGAGGGAACTTCCCTACCCCCCTACCCATACTCCCTCCCTCTTCCCCTCTCCTCTCCTCTCCTCCCCACCCCCTAAACCCTGTCTCATACCTTTTTGTTTTTTGTTTTGTTGCTTACTGCTCCATTGGTGCAGAAGCAACTTGCGTGTGCCGGCCAACTGCCGGCGTGTGCTTTCCCAGCACAGCGGCAAATGGCCGCTGTACTGGCTGCCTCCAGTTCTGCCCCTCCCCGCCCCCGGACTGCTCCTTTCTCTGGGCCCAGCACTTTGGCGCAAAACAGGGGTTTTGTGCATGGCCAGGTCCCTTTGAAAATGCCCGCAGTGAGCGCAAGGCCCAGCCATGCACATAACCCCCGGGATTTATGCGTGCCGGGCATTTAAAATCTACCCGCAAGTATCTTGCTACAGCAATGTAGCGCGGTTGGAGACACAGGACTGTCGAAGCCTCGACCCTCAGGTTATCCTGCAATTGATCCTTTTATCACCAACAAAATTCTCTGTGGTACAGTTATGTCCTAATCTGTAAAAGATCAAGAGTCAATTATTAACGATGCTATCAAAATTTTAGGGTAGATTTTTAAAAACTACATGTGCACGTCCATGTGCGCGCCCTACCCGTCGCACACACATGGATGTCTGATTTTATTCTGGCGCGCGCTGGTGCGCGCATGTTACAAAATCAGGGGCGGCGCATGCAAGGGGGAGTTTATTTTTGCAATATTCGTGCGGCAACGCATCGGGGCCTTCCTCAGTTCCCTCCCAGTCTGCTCCAATTTAGGAATGGACTGGGAGGGAACTTTTCTACCCCCTGCCCTAACCGTCCTCCCCCTTCAACTCTCTTCCCCACCCTCTAAAAAGCAATTTTAAATTTTTTTACCTTTTTTTTTTTTTCAAGTTACTTCAGGGCCCGACCCGAAGTAACATGCGCCAGCCGGCGCATGAGGATCCGGGACAGTGAACAATTGCACTGTCCCGGACTGCCCCGCCCCTCCCCGCGCCCCTCCCCACCCAAAACACGCCCTCTGGCCTGCCCCTTCCAAGAGGCCTGGCACTTGAGCATGTCCCAGCCTTTACGCGCACGGCCGGGTCTCTTGGAGGATTCGCCCGGTGCGCGTAAGGCTCGGCCATGTATGTAAAGGCTGGGATTTACACGTGCAGGGCTTTAAAAACCTGCCCTTTTGTGAGGCGAGCAGGCCTATTCCGGCTATCAAAGTCAAAGACTTGACAGGCAACTTGTCTTGCTTTCATCCAGCAATGCAAAAAGCAACAGGATTACCACACTACCTGCTATTCTCTGATTGGCCAGTTTTCAAACATTGCACTTGCCGTGCACCCCAGGACGTGTTTAACCCCCACCCTTATGCTAGAACTTGTATCCCCCAACATCCTCGAAACTTCATTCCTTCCTACCTCTTTCTTCTCCCAAATCCTGGAATACCCCTCACCCCAACCCCTCACCCAGATCTTCCATTCTCTGATACCCTACTAACCTCTTCTTTCCCCATCCCAGATTCACAGTTCTCCCCATCTTTAATGAACTCTCTCTCTCTCTCCTCTCCAATCCTCACTCTCTCCTCCCCAGTCTTCTCTCTCCTTTCCCTTGTCTTCTCATCCTCTCTTACTTTTCCCATCACCAAGGTCTCCTCCCTGTACTAATAATTGAAATCCTTTTTCCTCATGCAATAAAAACAAGGTAAATTATACAGACACAAGTAAGGTTGGAGAAATATTTTATAATATAATATACAAGAGGGAAATATTTGCCAATGTGCTTCAAAGTTTTCTTATTCCAGCCGCAGAAAACTGTGGGACTGTTCTTTAGATCTTCTACTCCCTGAGGTCTGACTGTCTAGGAGAGAGTAAAAGTGGAGAGGGCAACATCACTAACAGTGCCTAGAGGATGACATAAACCTAAATCTGTCACTGACAGTGTGCAGTACAGGGGAACTATATTCTCCCCCACAGGGGCATGCAGTAAGCTGATCCCTATTATGAAATTTCCTGTTGATGCCGTGATCTTTCTTTCAAATTTATGTCTCAATTATTTTCAGCATTGTAAGTAGTGAATAATTTTTGCCATGAAAATTACATTTCTAGATGAGAGATGTCCGTACATATGCAGTAGGAAATAATCTTGTTATGAAACAGAGTGAGAGTGTTTAGGGGCTCACTTTCAGCAACCAAAGGACACAATTATAGAAATGTTTTCCTCTTTATTCTTAAGCATATTTTAAGAGATATCTTATTCTGGCCGATTGAATTCACTGTTTTCTTGTCTGTAGACCTTTGAAAGATTAAGGAAAGAAATACAGGTAACCTTCAATAACTATTGTACTGAATCTATACAGAACATGTTGAGGGCAGTTTTGAGTAGCCTGCAAGGTTGCAAAGTACATGGGTACTTTGAAGCAAATTTTTTAAAGAGAAAGTACTACTATAAACAAGATTTTAATAATCTACTCTGCCACAAATGTTTGTGAAGCTGTTGTTGGAAAAGCTGTCCTCCTAGGTCCCATGGGCTTGCTGAACTGTTCCCACTTAGCCAGTAATGGCTGGTAGGCAGATGCAGCAATATGATTACCTTACCTTAGCTAGATCAGAACCAGTAAAGCATCCACATAAAAAGAACTGGAAAAGACAGGATGCTGAGGCTGCTACTGTCATGCATGAAGACACCACCCGCACCAATGTAGTGATAACGAGAAGGAAAATCTTCCTTGTTCAACTCTCCGCAGACCCATATGCAGCCACTGCTGCTGAAGACAAAAGATCAAGTGGAAGAAAGAATGGCCAAATTGGTAAAGTGAGGAGATAAAACATTTTTCAGATATATCAGCGAGGTCAGAAGTGGTATAGTGAAATTGAAAGGTGACAAGGAGCAATGTGTAGAGATTACTGAAGAAATGGCAGAAATATTAAATACTTCAGTTCAATATTCACTAAAGAAGATCCTGGAGAAGGTCTGCTGCTGGTTTACTAGACTGTAGATGGAGATGGAGTAGATGAAACTCCATTTACAGAAGAAAATGTGTGGGAGGAGCTAGGCAAACTGAAAGTGGACAAGGCCATTGGGCCAGATAAGAGAAACATGCTGGCGGGTCCATTGATGGACCTGCTTAATACATCCCTGGAAACCGGAGTGGTGCCATGGGATTGGAGAAGAGTGGTTTGGTCCCGCTTCACAAAAGTGATAGCAGAGAGGAGGCCAGAAATTACAGGCCAGTTATCCTCACCTCAGTGGAGGAAAATTATTGGAGCTTCTGCTGAAGGAAAGGATAGTGAACTATCCACAATCTGGTAATTTGCTGGACTCAAAGCAGCATGGATTCGCCAGGGGAAGGTCCTGTCAGACAAATCTGCTTGCTTTTTTTGATTGGATGACTAGAGAAATGGATCGAGGAAGAGTGTTTGAAGTGATCTACTTGGATTTCATCAATGCTTTTGATATAGTCCCGCATAGGAGACTTGTGAATAAAATGAGAAGCTTGGGAGTGGGCGCCAAGGTGGTGGCATGGATTACAAACTGGTTGACTGATAGGAGACATAGTGTAATGGTAAATGGAACCTACTCTGAAGAGGAAACTGTATTACGTGGAGTGCCACAGGGTTCCATTTTGGGACTGGTTCTGTTCAATGTGAGCAACATTACGGAAGGGATAGAAGGTGTAATTTGTCTATTTGCAGATTATATTAAGATCTACAATAGAATGGGCATGCCTGAAGGAGTAAAGATAATGAAAAGAGATTTAAGAAAGCTGGAAGAGTTGTCGAAGATTTGGTAGCTTGGATTTAATGCCAAGAAGTGCAGAGTCATGCATATGGCACATGTAATTCAAAAGAGCTGTTTGTGATGGGGGGTGAAACACTGATGTACATGGACCAAGAGAGGGATCTTGGAGTAATAGTGTCTGGAGATGTGAAGATGGCAAAGCAATGTGACAAGATGATAGCTAAAGCCAGAAGAATGCTGACCTGCATAGAGAGAGGAATAACCAGTAAGAAAAAGGAGATAATAATGCCCTTGTACAGGTTCTTGGTGAGGCCTCACTCAAAGTACTGTGTTCAGTTCTAGAGTCCATATCTCACAAGGGATAAGATAGGATTGAGGTGGTTCAGAGAACGGCAACCTAAATGGTGTGGAGTCTGTATGTGAGAACTAAGAGGAGAGGTGAAAAATCCGAATATGTATACCCTGGAAGAGAGGAGGTGCAGGGGAGACATGATACAGGCTTTCAGATACCTGAAAGGTTTTAATGATGTACATTTGACAAAATTTTTCTGTTGGAAGGAAATCAGTAGAGCTAGGAATCATGAAATGAAACTCCAGTGAGGGATACCCAGAATCAACGTCATGAAATATTTCTTCACGGAATGGGTAGTGGATGCCTGGAATGCCCTTCCAGAAGAGGTGATGAAAATGAAAACAGTGAAAGAATTCAAAGAGGCTAGAGGATGGAAATGAAGAAAAGAATGCATGTGGCTAACTTGCTGGTGTGGTGCTTACTCCCTTAACCATTAAGCCTTCATACTGTTGATGCAACTCCATCATGGCTCTCTGCTTCAATGGCAGGGGGAAAAGGGGATTTGGATTTGAACAGCAACCAATATGAGCCCTGACTTTTACAGTCTGGAAAAACAAATAAGTATGGGGACAACTTGCTGATACAGCAGTTACTACCCTGAACTAATAAGCCTTCATTCTGT
Source organism: Rhinatrema bivittatum (assembly GCF_901001135.1). Lineage (NCBI taxonomy): Eukaryota > Metazoa > Chordata > Amphibia > Gymnophiona > Rhinatrematidae > Rhinatrema > Rhinatrema bivittatum. Next base: position 100,863 of record NW_021820956.1, read on the forward strand.
TGATGCAGCTCCAACATTGCTTTCTGCTTCAACGGCAAGGAGTAATGGAGATTTGGATGTAAACAGCAACAAATGAGAGCCTTGACATTTATGGTATGGGAAAATGATAAGCATGGGGGTAACCTGCATGGCATAGCAGATACTACCATAAGCTTGCTGGGAAGACTGGATGGACCATCGGGTCCATTTTGGCCGTCATTTCTATGTTTCTATGTTTCCCTGTCCCTGTTGGACTGCAGTCATCTACTGTCAGTAAAGAAAGACAAATCTCATCCTCCCTCTCTGTGGGTTTCAGGCACCTATATTGCTATAAATTTCAGCAACAGTGGATGCAAATTGCTCAATCTGCAGTCTTGTGTGGGCACCCAACATTGCTGATACCATGAGTGTTTAGATTGGTTATTGTTGCACTGGAGGTGAACCCTTGGCCTGGTGCAGGATTGGTACGGCCCTCTGGTCGGACCCGGAGAGTGCCTGCCACCACGAGGCGGAGCACAGGAGGAGACAGAGGCTAGCTGGAGCTTCGCCAATAGCAACCCGGGGTTCCCTCAGGTTGAGCCCTTGGTTACCCGGGCCGCCTGGTCTTAAGTGGGCCTCTCAGGGTCTCCTAGAGAGGGAAGTGCAGGGAAGTGCCCACCACAAACAAGGGTGCGCAGTCAATGTCCAAGTAGGAATATCCAGAGGTCGCAGGAGGCCAGAAGAGAGTATCCAAGTGGATAGCTAGGATCAAGACCAGAGTATCAGTCCAGAATGGTCAGCCAAAGCAGGGGTCAGTACCTGTAGTCAATCTGGGAGTAGACAAGTCAGGCAGAGGTCAAGGTCCAGGCAGCGATCAAGAGTAGTCAGGTCAGGCAGAGGTCAAGTTCCAGGCAGTGATCAAGAGTAGTCAGGTCAGGCAGAGGACAGGTCCAGGCAGCAATCAGGAATAATTAGAAGCAAGCAAAGGTCAATACTGTGAGATCAGTCCGAAGGGTACTACCAAGGATGGAGAGACAAAGGAACAGAAGACGCTGGAACAGGAGGAACAGGAGACGCTGGAACAGGAGACACAGGAGACGCTGGAACAGGAGATGCTGGAACAGGCAAATTAGAATACACCGGAGGGTACAATCTGACCACTTTCCAAGTACTGCCTTCAATCAGGGCGTGCTGTGGATCTGGGATCTGCCCCTGGCCTTTTAAGAGGCTGGGCGGTCCATGCACGCATGCCTAGGGGCGGGGCCGATGCCATGGAGGACGCCGAGCCCTGCCATGAGGCCTGGATGGGAGATGGAGCGTGGGAAAGCCTGGGGCGCCGTGAACTGGCTGTGGCTGCGGAGGAGGAGAGCCTGGAGCTCGTGGATGGAAGAGAAAGGTGAGAAAGCCCGGCCACAGAGTGGCCACGACTGGGAAGCACAACAGCAATCCCCTTCTAGGCCTCCCCCTTACTGGCCTGGGCTTGTCAGGATGGGTCCTGTGGAACTCTGCGAGGGGTCTTTGTCGTAGATGTGGTGGGAGGGCTTCTCCAGGCTGAAGCCCTCCCACGACAGGAGGTATTCCCAATTGCCTCTTCTTCGTCGGATGTCAAGAATCTCCTTTACCCAGAGGACGTCTTCGGGTTCAGTGGAGAGCTGGGTAGGAGCAGGAGACTAGAAGGCAGGTCACGACCAATGGTTTTTAATAACGAGACATGGAGTGTGTTGTGGATTCCCATGGAAGTGGGCAGCTGCAGCTGGTATGTGACTGCTCCTATGAGTTGAATGATTGGAAATGGTCCAATGAACCTGGGAGCCAATCGTTCTGAGGTCAGATGTAACTTAATGTGCTTCATGCTGAGCCAAACTTTCTGGCCTGGTCGGAACAGAGGTGCAGTGTGACGGTGAGCATAAGTGAAGAGTTTGGCTTTCTCAGCGGCCTGACCCAGTCTCGACCTGATTCCAGAGACAATGAATCATTTATACCGAGGACTGGACTGCAGGTGAGGATATTTATTTATTTATTTATTTATTTATTTAGAGCTTTTCTATACCGGCATTCATGATACAATCATATCATGCCAGTTTACAGATAACAGGGGGTGCAATAACTTAGTACCTTTAACAAGTGCAGAGGAAACAATAAGTTACAATATAACAGGGTTGCTGGAACTGGGGGAGGAAGGAGACAAGAATAAAAGTATCTTTACAGAAGTAAATTATTTACATTGTGCAGTAAGGTCTCTTAATGGATATTAGTGACTCAGTTAGACTCGGGAAAGTCTTATTTAAATAACCAAGTCTTAAGCCTTTTTCTGAATGTTAATAAGCATGGTTCCAATCTGAGATCAAGTGGTAAAGTATTCCACAGAGAGGGACATGGTGTAGAAAAGGCCTGGTCTCTGAGTGCTAGATGGTGTGTAGATTTAGTTGGGGGGACAAGCAGGGAACCTCTGTAGGCTTCTCTGATGGGTCTGGATGATGTGTGTAGTCTGAGGGGGATTTGGAGGTTGAGAAAGGCTTGGGAATGAATGGTTTTATGGATAATGGTGATGGACTTGTGTAGAATTCTGAAGTGTATTGGTAGCCAGTGTAAATTTTTTAGAAAGGGAGAGATGTGGTCTCTTCTTCTGGAATTTGTCAGGATTCTAGCTGCCGCATTCTGGAGCATCTGAAGTGGTTTGATGGATGAGGACGGGAGACCTAGCAAGATAGAGTTGCAATAATATATCTTGGAGAATATTACGGCTTGTAGGACTGTTCTGAAGTCTTGAAAGTGAAGGAGTGGTTTCATTCTTTTTAGTACCTGCAGCTTGTAGAAGCAGTTCTTGGTTGTATTGTTAATAAATGTTTTTAGATTCAGGTGGTTGTCTATTACTACTCCTAGGTCTCTTGCTTGGGTACAATGGTGTTAGCTGGAGCACTTTGTGGGGAATTTCTGTTTTCCAGAGTGATGAGGAGGAGTTCCGTTTTGGCTGAGTTTAGTATCAGGTTTAGGTTTGCGAGGAGTCGGTTGATCTCTCGAAGGCAGTTTTCCCAGTGTTTGAGTGTTTTGGTGATAGATTCTTTGATGGGGATCAGAATTTGCACGTCGTCGGCATATAGGAAATGTTTTAGTTGAAGGTTAGTTAACAGTTGGCATAGAGGAACCTTGAGGAACTCCTAGTGAGGAATTGTAGCGGGGGGATTCTTTATTATTTATTCTAACTTTGTAACCTCTGTTACAGAGGAATGTTTTAAACCATGTGTGGGCAGAGCCTGTTATTCCAATGACCGATAGGCAGTTGAGGAGGATGGCATGGTTTACAGTGTCGAAAGCCACCAACAGGTCCAGGAGAATTAGTAGGAAAGATTGTCCTTTATCCAAGCCCATGATGAGGTGGTCTGTTAGCGATAAGAGTAGGGTTTCAGTGCTTAAAGCCTTGCAGAACCCATATTGGATGGGGTACAGTATTTCGTGATCTTCGAGGTAGTCAGAGAGTTGTAAATTGACAAGTTTTTCCATAATCTTTGCTACAAATGGCAGGTTGGAAATTGGGCGGAAGTTGTTTGGATTCTTGGGATCCAAATCTGGTTTCTTTAGTAGTGGTTTAAGAGAAGCAATTTTAGGGCATCAGGGAAGATTCCCTTTGTTAAGGAACAGTTTATGATGTCTGCTAGTGGTTTGGAGATGGTTTCAGGTATTAGCAGAAGAAGTTTTGATGGAATTTGGTTGAAGGGATGGGAAGATGGTTTCATTTTCTTTAACAGAGATTGGATCTCTGAAGCGTGGTAGGTTCAAACAAATCCAGCAAGATTCTTTTGTTGAGGAGGTGGTAGAAGCTAATCAGAGAGGTGGGGCTAGGGGGCAAGAGGGATAAGAGATTGGTGATTTTGCTTTGGAAGAATAGGGCTAGTTCATCAGCTTTGGATTGTGCTTGTTTGTTAAGTATAGATGGTGTGTTAGGTTTTGTTAGTTCAGATACGTAGGAGAAGAGGGCTTTTGCGTCGAAGGTAAGGTCGTGAATCTTGTGAGTGTGGAAATCCCTTTTTGCCTTTAGGGTAGAGTTCTTTTAGTGGTGGAGGGTGGATTTGTAGGTGGAAAGTGAGCTGGGACAGGGGGTTTTGCACCATTTGTTTTCTTTTCTGAGGATTTGTTTGAGTTTCCGTAGGTCATTGGTGAACCATGGTTGTCTCTTTGGGGAGTTGGGGTTGAGTATTTTTTGTTGATAATGGACATAATTTATTTGCTATTTCCTCTGTGATATTACTCCAGGATAATAAGGCTGAGTTGGAATCTGAAAGGTTTAAGTGTGGAAGTTCTTTAGCCAGGTGGATGCTGAGGTCAGCGGAAGAACAAGATCTTCTGTAGGGAAACAAAGATTGAGGGGGGTGAGGGTTACAGGTTTCAGTTATTGAGAAAGTAGCAGAGATTAGTGAGTGATCTGACCAGGGAACCGGTGTGCATACAGGGGGGAATGAGTGCGTGATGCCGGAGTTTATGAAAATAAGGTCCAGGGTGTGGCCTGCTTTGTGGGTGGGCTTATTGATAATCCGTTGGAAGCCCATGGCTGTAAGTGTGGAGAGTAAGGCTTCACAGTTGGTTGTGAGTGTGGTGTTGTCGACATGTAGGTTGAAATCTCCTAGGATCAAGGCGGGGGAGTCCAAGTTTATGTGTTTTGCAATTATTTCTACGATGGGGGAGGCATCTGAGTCGAGGAGTCCTGGTGGGGTGTAAACTAAGAGGATTTGGAATTGGTCTGTTTTGAAGAGGCCCATTTCTAATGTTGAATCCAATTTTACTGGGTTGGGAGACTCTCAACTCTTTTTTGGTTGCTAGAAGGAGCCCACGCCCCTTCTCTTTAGTCGGGGGAGGGAAAAGAAGTCGTAAATCTGTGTGGGGAGTTGATTTATTAGGGCTATATCTGTTGGTTTAAGCCAAGTTTCTGTTATGGCGCAGATGTCCGGTTTGGCATCTAGGAGATAGTCATTGAGGATCAGAGTTTTCTTAGTGATGGATTGTGTGTTGAATAGTGTCAGGGAGAATAAATCGAGACCTAGGAGTTGGGTGAGAGGTGAAATCAAGATTGGAATGAGGGTTTTGGATGAACATGGACGATATTGCATTGTTGCTTTTCCTGTGTTGTGGAAACTGTGGTGAAGAATAGGGTTTGGGAATCCCGGTAGCATTGTGATCTAGTTGTGCGGTAAAGGATGGGTTGAGTGCTGGTTAAATGCAGGTGGAGGCTGAAGAAGGCTGGATGAATGCTGGAGGAGGCTGGAGGAGGCTGGAAAAATGCTAAAGGAGGCTAGATGAATGCAGGAGGAAGCTGAAGGAGGCTGGATGAATGATGGAGGAGGTTGGATGAAAGCTGGATGAAAGCTGGAGGAGGCTGGGTGAAAGCTAGATGAATGCTGGAGGAAGCTGGGTGAAAGCTAGATTAATGCTAGAGGAGGCTGGAGGAGTGCTGGAGGAGGCTGGAGGAGTGCTGGAGGAGGCTGGATGAAAGCTGGAAGAGGCTGGATGAATGCTGGAGGAGGCTGGATGAGTGCTGGAAGAGGCTGGATGAAAGCTGGAAGAGGCTGGATGAAAGCTGGATTAATGCTGGAGGAGGCTTGATGAGTGCTGGAGGAGGCTGGATGAAAGCTGGAGGAGGCTGGAAGAGTGCTGGAAGAGGCTGGATGAGTGCTGGAGGAGGCTGAATGAGTGCTGGAAGAGGCTGGATGAATGTTGGAGGAGGCTGGATGAAAGCTGGAGGAGGCTGGAAGAGTGCTGGAGGAGGCCTGATGAATGCTAGATGAATGCTGGAGGAGGCTGGATAAAATGCTGGAGGAGGCTGGATGAATGCTGGAGGAGGCTGGGTGAAAGCTAGTTAAATACTGGAGGAGGCTGGATGAAAGCTAGATGAATGCTGGAGGAGGCTGGATGAGTGTTGGAGGAGGCTGGATGAAAGCTGGAGGAGGCTGTATGAGTGCTGGAGGAGGCTGGATGAGTGCTGGAAGAGGCTGGATGAAAGCTGGAGGAGGCTGGATGAAAGCTGGAAGAGGCTGGATGAATGCTGGATGAATGCTGGATAAAATGCTGGAGGAGGCTGGATGAATGCTGGAGGAGGCTGGGTGAAAGCTAGTTAAATGCTGGAGGAGGCTGGATGAAAGCTGGAGGAGGCTGGATGAAAGCTGGAGGAGTGCTGGATGAGTGCTGGAAGAGGCTGGATGAATGCTGTAGGAGGCTGGATGAGTGCTGTAAGAGGCTGGATGAAAGCTGGAGGAGGCTGGATGAAAGCTGGAAGAGGCTGGATGAATGCTGGAGGAGACTGGATGAGTGCTGGAGGAAGCTGGATGAATGCTGGAGGAGGCTGGGTGAAAGCTAGATGAATGCTGGAGGAGGCTGGATGAGTGCTGAAGGAGGCTGGATGAATGCTGGAGGAGGCTGTGTGAAAGCTAGATGAATGCTGGAGGAGGTTGGATGAAAGCTGGAGGACACTGGATGAGTGCTGGAAGAGGCTGGATGAAAGCTGGAGGAGACTGGATGAGTGCTGGAAGAGGTTGGATGAATGCTGGAGGAGGCTGGATGAAAGCTGGAAGAGGCTGGATGAATGCTGGAGGAGGCTGGATGAAATGCTGGAGGGGGGTGGACATATGCTGGCTGTGAGTCACGTGTAGCAATGCTGAGGCGAGGCTGCCTATCGGAAGAGGGGCCTCTGTCCTGATTCCTGGGGCTCACAAAGGGGCACACTAAGGGGCAGGCCCCTTAGGTCGCGCTCCTTCGGGCGCGCGATGCCCGGCATGCGACGCCGCTGGGATTGCGCCTCTGTTTAAAGGGGGCAGTAGTCGCCCTCTGATAGGCCCGATGCCTGCTTTGGGGGCGCGGCTCCCTCACTGCGAGGCTTCCTGGGCCTGGTGCGGGTTTGTTTTTTGTTTCTTTATTTTTTTCCTTTTTCCCCGTTCGCATCCCGTCTCACCCTGCGCGGCTCACCTGATCGTTGGTAGGTAAGTAGGTGAGCAGGCTTTCGCCCCGAATGGGCCGCGCCACCGTCTTCCCAGCTGGCACCGTCTTCCCAGCTGGCACCGTGTTGGTGACTGTGAGAGTTATGCAGGCTGGGTTGATGATGTGTCTAGGAGTTTCGGGCGTATCTTCTGTCTCGAGAGAGCATCCGCTCAGGTGTTCTTTGCTGCAGGACGGTAGCAGAGTTCAAAGTTAAAACATTCGAAGAACAACGCCCAGCAGGGCTGTCTGGGGTTCAATAGCTGAGCCTCCTTTAAATGTTCAAGGTTCTTTGGTCTGTAAAGATTGTGAATTTATGCTGTGCTCCTTCTAACCAGGGGCGAGCTTTCTTCAGCGGCCAATTTCACAGGTAAGAGCTCACGGTCCCCAATCATGTAGTTTTGCTCTGTGGGAGAAAACGTTTTAGAATAGAAGGAGCAAGGTACTAAGACCCCCTTGGAGGAATATTGGCTCAGGACCACCCCTGCTCCAATGGCGGAGGTGTCAACTTCAACGACGAAGGGATGGTTAGGATTGGGGTGACGTAGACAAGGTCCAGTGCAGAAGGTCTCTTTCAAGGCAGAGAAATCAGATTGCGCCTTGGGGCTCAAAACTTGAAGGTTACTACCTTTCCTAGTCATAGCAGTGAGTGGAGCAGCTAGAGTGGAGTAGTTAGCAAAGAAGTTCCTGTAATAGTTTGTAAATCCAAGGAATCTTTGTAAGGCGCAGAGGCCTACTGGTTGGTGCCCATCTAGAATTCCTTGGGGTTTCTCAGGGTCCATGGTGAATCCACGATTGGAGATAATGTAGCTTAGAAATGGAAGACGAGTCTGTTCGAAGATACACTTCTCTAATTTTGTGTAGTGATCATTGTCTCTGAGATATTGGAGAACTGTTTGAACATGTGAACGTTGGGACTTCAGGTCCTTGGAAAAGATCAGTATATCGTCCAGATATACCACGATAAATGAATATAGTAAATCCCAGCAGATCTCATTCATCAAGCGCTGAAAGACCGCAGGGGCGTTACAAAGTCCGAAAGGCATTACTACGTACTCGTCATGGCCATCCCTTGTATTGAAAGCAGTCTTCCAGATATCCTCTGGCTGTCTGTACAAGATTGTATGCCCCTCGGAGATCTAGCTTTGTAAAGATCTGGGCTCCTTGTAGGCAATCAAAGAGTTTGCTAATAAGTGGCAGAGGATAGCGCTCCTTGTGAGTCACGGCATTTAGCCCACGGTAGTCAAGGCAAGGACGTAAACTGCCATTTTTCTTCTTCACAAAGAAGAATCCGGCTTCTGCCGGTGAATCGGAGGGTCTTATGAATCCCTTATCCAGATTCTCTAATGTACTCAGACATTGCTTGAGTTTCCAGTAGCGAGAGAGGGTAGGTTCTGCCCTTGGGAGGCATGGTACCTGGTAGGTGCTCAATGGGACAATTAAATTCTCAGAGTGGAGGCAGGATGTCAGCATTTTGTTTGGAGAACACATCTTTGAAGTCAGCATACGGAGCAGGTAACTCGGTAAGGGTTGTAGAGTTCAGAACGGTGACCGCTGGAGACACCTGTCGCAGACAGCGGTTCTGGCCCTGGGGTCCCCACTGGATTAACTGCAGGGATTGCCAGTCAAATTGAGGTCTGTGTACCTGGAGCCAAGGAAGTCCTAGGATTAACGGATGCATAGAGTGCTTCAGGACGTATAGAGATATCTCTTCTTCATGGGGGTTCCAACGGAGAGACGGAAGGCTATGGTGTGATGAGAAATGCATCCAGGAAGGTGTTCTCCCTGGATTGATGCAATGCAGAGAGGTACTTCCAGAGGTTGAAGCGGGATCTGGAGTAGTGTGACAATATATCCAGAATAAAGTTGTCACTCACCCCAGTGTCCACAAGTGCAGTGGTGGCAAAAGAGCATGATTCCCTGAAGAGGGACACAGGGAGTAATAATTGGGGGCCAGTAACAGTAGCACCCAAGCTCGGGACCTCTGCCAGGCTCAGGCTCTGCAGTTTCCCGGACGTACTGGGCAGGATTGCAGGAGATGTCCGGAACCGCCACAGTATAAACAAAGGCCTTCCTTCTTACGTCGAAGGCGCTCTTCAGGAGAAAAGCGCCCGCGATTGATCTGCATCACCTTCTCTGGTGATGGAGGAGATGCCAGTACGGCCTTCAACTGGGGACTCGTAGCACAAACTGGGTGTAGGGTAGCAGGCTGGGAGACCTTTACCTCCTGGTGTCACTGACATAGGTGGTGATCAATCTTACCAACCAGGGAAATCAGGTCATCTAGAGAAGTGGGATCTCACAAGCATCCAGCTCGTCCTTGAGCACAGAGACAAGCCATCCAGATAGATTGCCCATAGGCAGTCCTCTGCCACCCCAGTTCCGTGGCTAGTGTTCTGAATTCTACTGTGAATTCGGTGAGTGAATGCAAGCCTTGACGGAGGTATAGAAGCTGGTGATCCGCAACCGCCTGTCGGCCAGGATCCTAGAAGGTCCACTTGAAAACTGAAATGAAGTGGGAGAGGTGCTGGAGGATGTCAGCAGAATGCTCCCAGAGTGGAGAAGCCCATGCTAGGGCTTTCCTCTCAAGTTGTTAGAGGATGAAAGTGATCTTGGCAGTTTCACTTGGAAACAATGCAGGCTGTAGTGCAAATTGCATAAAACATTGGTTGAGGAAGCCTCGGCAGAGGCGCGGATCCCCATTAAGAACGGGGTGGAGCTGGGAGGGCCAATGATGACTGAGGAAGCGGGGTTTGAGCCCAAACCCCTGAATTTGCCATAACAGAATCCTCAAATTGAGACCGTAGTCTCTCCACAGATTAAATCAATGCTTCCAATGTTCCAATGTTGTTCTCGGACATGAGCAGCTAGGCCAGGGATAGCCTGCAAGGCAGGAGACTCTGCTGAGTCCATGGCCTTGGCAACCTGTTGCGCTGGAGGTGGACCCTTGTCCTGGTGCAGGATTGGTACAGCTCTCCAGTCGGACCCGGAGAGCGCCTGCCACCAGGAGGCAGAGCACAGGAAGAGACAGAGGCTAGCTTGAGCTTTGCCAATAGCAACCTGGGGTTCCCTCAGGTTGAGCCCTTGGTTACCCGGGCTGCCTGGTCTTAGGTGGGCTTCGCAGGGTCTCCTAGAAGGAAATGCAGGGGAGTGCCCACCACAAACAAGGGTGAGTGGTCAGTGTCCAAGTAGGAATGTCCAGAGGTTGCAGGAGGCCAGAAGAGAGTGTCCGAGTGGATAGCGAGGATCAAGACCAGAGTATCAGTCCAGAATGGTCAGCCGAAGCAGGGGTCAGTATCTGTAGTCAATCCAAGAGTAGTCAGGTCAGGCAGAGGTCACGTTCCAGGCAGTGATCAAGAGTAGTCAGGTCAGGCAGAGGTCAGGTCCGGGCAGCAATCAGGAATAGTCAGAAGCAAGCAAAGGTCAGTACCGTGAGATCAGTCCGAAGAGTACTACCAGGGATGGAGAGACGAAGGAATAGGAGACGCTGGAACAGGAGACACAGGAGACGCTGGACCAGGAGACACAGGAGACGCTGGAACAGGAGATGCTGGAACAGGCAAACTAGATATGACCCAATTGCCAAGGCGAGGAAGTGGTGTCTGACCACTTCCTCAAGTACTACTGCCATCAATAAGGGCGCGCCGCGGAGCTGGGATCTGCGTGCGTGCACCTAGGGTTGGGGCCCACGCCATGAAGGATGCCGAGCCCAGCCATGAGTCCTGGATGGGAGCTGGAGCACGGGAAAGCCGGGGAATTCGCAAACTGGCTGTGGAGAAGGAGAGTCCGGAGCTTGTGAATGGAAGAGAAAGGTGAGCAGACCCGGCCACGGAGCGGACGTGGCCAGGAAGTGCAATGGTTATAATGGTTCCTTCACTTTTGGTTATGGTTGATTTACATGTTGATGAGATTTTTTGCAACTTTTGTGAGTAGTAATCTCTATAAATATAACAAACTTCCTTTTATTACTCCACCTGTGCCTTTGGGGATGGGACTTAGACCCACCCATCTCCCTAAGATCTCACCCCAGAGCTCCTTCAGCTTCCCAGCCGCTAGACATGATGAGAGTTGCAGTTTTTACTTTCTTTTTCTCCTGCTGCAGTCTTGCGGCCTCTCTGGCTCACCTGGAGTTAGCATAGTGATATCTCCAACATAATAGGGTAGGAAGTAAGACGAAACATTGCTAGTCCATACCCTGTGACTGGTGGAGTGTGTCTTATTAATTTTTTATTCTATTTTGTTGGTTCCCCTATTCCTGCTCTGTGTGGGATGAAACCCCTGTAGTGAGGCTTGGAAGAGAGAAAAGCATTTTTTTTATTCATACCCATTGGTTGGGTTGTGGCATCTCTGTGTATGGAGTATTTTTGGAGACTGGTGAAGTTTCAATTTGGGAAGAAGTTTTTCTTCCCATGTTCTTGTCCAAGAGAGGATGGGGAGAAAAAGAGGATTTCACTTTTCTTACTGTCTGAGTTTTGGGGATCATTCATCCTGAAGGATTTGTTGCAACATCTGAGAAAAGAAGTGGGAGTGTGAAGGAGGACATCTGGCGAGAAATGGAGAGACTGGAGATCCCTCACAGGCAGGGCTTGTGCTTTCATTAGGCAACTAGACGGTCGCATAGATCAACACCATTTTGGTGGTGACAAAATCCTAGAACCAATAGCACCAAAGAACATAGAGTCTGTGCTGGAACCAGAATACTGTGCTGGGATTAATTGGTAGAGAAAGATGAATGACTGAAGGTTCAACTAGGGCACCAAATACTCTTGTACCAGCCCAGTTCACAGGAGTGTACCCTGGGAGAACAGGATGGAGCAGCTGGAGTTTCTAAATCAAGCAGTGGACCTCAGCTGCTTTGGAAAGGTAGAACTACCAGAGATAGGAGAATCCATTCCACCCTGGGCATCTTATTTTCCACATCCTTGGAAGGGAGGGAATCATGGAACAAATAGCAAAGAACACTCACACAGAGTAAATTTGAAACTGGAGTTTATGACTGATCATGGATGTAGCTAGAAAGAAGTGCATCTTAAGCCAAGTCTTAAAGTAAACTTCTTTAGTTTGAAACACCCAACCCAAGCGTCCAATCTGTATGTTCTACACTGGTAAACTAAAGAGATTTAAGCACTGAGCTTGCACCTATAGAAAGATATTTGCACAGTGCCCTGATCCTTGAAGCTATATCCCTCCGCCCTATTTGTAGAATTGATGCTGGAGTTTAGAGAGACTTTGCCTAGACTAGACTAAATCCTGGTACTGAGTGTGACCCCCTACCGTCTTAGACAGCACTAGAAGAGGGGCTACATATACAGTACACGCCTAAGTCCTACAAAATGTGAAGTGTTCCTATGGCTCCATTTGCCAAACTATATTGAAGTAATTATTTGTTATTTAATTTTTTAGAGAAAGAAAAACTAGGCAGAGGCTCTCTGCAACAAACTCTTGATTTGTATTTTTTTGTCTCATTAAATGCTGGCTAATTAATTATTTAACACAAATAAAATTTAAAAGTGCTACAGGTCTAAACATACATTTAAAACTGACATGTTGAAGTAATTAACTTGTAAGAAAAAGTTATTTGTGCTTAGAGAGGTTTCCCTAGTCTTTTCAGAATGAAATTTATCAAATTAGCGTGCACATATGTCTAAAGATGTATTCCATGACTCTCAACAGACTTAACGATGAAGACATGTAGTTTATAAAATTTCATTATGTATACAACATTTTTACAGTTATTGTAATGTAAAATATCAACATGATGGACACTAATGAGCAATCTAGTATTCTTGTTAAAAGCAAGGATCATTTGGGTTCCTGATATATTAAAATTTACATCAAAGGCCTACTTTATGAAATTACCATGGCTACAACTTCTGCCTCATCTGTATTGCTGGCCTGACATCGGCATCACAGCAGACCCTAGAATGATGAAAAGCCAGAGAACAAGCAAATACAAATGCCACTCGAGTTTAAACAGAGACAATCCAGATCAAAAACAAGTGTGATGCACTTTCTAGACAAGATAAAAATCAGACTTTTTTCTACATTTAAAATGAGGAAGCAACCACAAAACATGTTCACAATTGAAAGACTTAACATAGAAGGAATGGATGCAGTAAAAGCATCTTTGCCCATAGATTAGCCAGACCAGTGAAGAGGTCATAAAGGGATGCCGAAAATAGGGGTATGCAGCCACAATAATTTAGTTTTGGGTTGTTTTATTTTGGGGAAGGGGAAGGTTTCAGATTTATTTATTTTTTTCATTTTGTTTAATGTTTAGTTTGGTTCATTTCATTTACAAACCAAATAAATATTAAAAAAAAAAAAAATCTTCCATGCCTCCACCAGTCATTCCCCTTCGGCTGCCCCTTGACTCTTACCTTGATGCTGTTTTTGTTTCCTTTTACAATTTCACAGGGCAGGAGGAATCCTCCCTTGTTCCTGTCCTGTTGCAGTTGCCACTGCAAATCATGCCAGCAGAGGGCCCAGTACCCTTCCAAAGAAATGAGAAATGGTGGCGGCCTCAGTCTAGTTTGCAATAGCTGCAGCAGGGCGGGCGTGACCGGGAATCACTGCTGCTCCATGGAGTTTGAAAACAAATTGAAGCCACCTTGGGGTGAGAGGGTCTCAGGGTAGCTGAAGAACAGGGGGAATGGAAAGAGGCCTAAAAGATGTTTTGGGATTTTTGCAGTGATTCAACCTTTTTTTTTTTTTGGTTTTTCACTTTTTTTTTTAATTTCAAATGAACAAAATGAAACAAAACAAAAAACAAAATGAGAAAAAGAATGAAATGAAATCAGTTTTTGTGCACATCCCTTTAGTCCATTATAAAGGAAATCTTATTTTAGCTCCAGCCTGGCAATTTTCTGTTCTTAAGGTTTATTTCTTTATTTTATGTAAAGATTTATATATACCACCTTCAGGTCTGAAGAGCAATCAAGGCCGTGTGCAACCAATTAAAAATCAATAAGTAAAAATAATATTCATATATCATACATAATAAAAACTAGGGATGTGCAGAAGGGACAAATTTGTCCCATTTGGTATTCATATTCGTGGGGAGCCAAATCCATTGCATCCATTCTCGGGGGACCCCGATCCATTCATTAGTTACGTATGTATTTGTTGCCCAAACCCCCCCCCCCCATCCCAACCCTTTAAATTTAATTAACTATAACCCCCACCCTCCTGACCCCCAAAACTTGCCAAAAGTCCCTGGTGGTCCAGCGGGGGTCCTGGAGCCATATCCTGCACTTGGGCTGTCAGCTGCCAGTATTCAAAATGGCGCCGATAGCCTATGCTCTTACTATGTCACAGGGGCTACTGGTGCCATTGGTCGGCCCCTGTCACATGGTAGGAGCACAAGATGGCGCCGGCCGTCCATTGCTCCTACCATGTGACAGGGGCCGAACAATTGGCCGACCAATGGAAAAGATATTTCATCGATTTTGTTGCTATGCCAAGCAAGGGTTTTTTGTTAACTGCAGTTTTTTGGTTTTTTTTTAACTCACTGTCTCTCTGTGCTCTTTTAATCCAAGAAGGCAAGGCAATGCACTGGGCATCAGTGACAGTGGGTACTGGGCAGTTTTGCAGACTCAAATATATTGGGACAGCAGTGCTCTGTGAAGCCAAATCCCCAGAGGGTCTCTTTTGTAGTTACAAGCTTGATGTGTACACATACATTACATTAGTGCACATCAAGGCACTGTGCCTGTGGGTAGGCAGTTTTGCAGACTCACGTATAATCATATATTGGGTCAGCAATGATCTGTGATGCCAAATCCTTAGTGGGCCTCTTTTGTAGTTACCACTTTGTTGTGTGCACATACATTACAGTAGTGCACATCAAGGCACTGCTGTGGGTAGCCAGTTTGAAGCCTCACATATAATCGTATATTGGGACAGCGGTGCTCTGTGAAGCCAAATCCCCAGTGGGCCTCTTTTGTAGTTACCACTTTGTTGTGTGCACATACATTATATTAGTGCACATCAAGGCACTGCTGTGGGCAGCCAGTTTTGCAGACTCATGTATATTGCGACACCGGTGCTTGCTGAAGCCAAATCCCCAGTGGGCCTCTTTTGGAAACAATTCTTTTAATTGAAATCCCTAGTAGGCAGTGACATTAAATCCATAATGTCAGGGAAAGCTAGACGTGGTCGGGTGACTGGGACCGGGAGAGGAGACACCTCAAAAGGGAGTGCCAGTCCCTCATTAAAGTTAAAAAGGGACCTGTTGCAATCTAAAATCTCTGGAGGGGCAGGCAGTTACATCCAGAAAAAAATTAAATCTAAACATGATGCATCACCACCACCTGTTTCTGACCCTGTAGTTTTGGAGGTGAGAAAAGTGGAGACTGATTCATGCAAGACAAAATGTCAACACCCAAATGCAGCAGTGGGACAGCAGTGTAGACTTAGCATTGACAACGTAGCACAGGCACTGTTTGCTTCTGATTCCGATGAAGAATCATCTTGTGTGGGATTCTCATCAGAAACGGAGAAGTAATATCTGATGAAGTTTTAGGAGGATTCGTTAGTCCTGTCTTAGCCTCCACTTCAGTACAGCAGGGTACAGATGAAACTGATGATGATGAGGAGGAAGAGCAGTCAGCTCAGGCACAGAGTGTGACTGATTCCCCTGGCATTGCTTCTCAGGGTGCACCCACTACTTCAGCTCCAGTGCCAGCATCCACCCCCAAGGCTACACAGAACGGAGGATCATGAAAGACATCTGCGATCTGGAGCCACTTTAAAGTGAAGGAGGACCCACGTTTTGCTCAGTGTAATTACTGTGGCAGGGCTATTAGCAGAGGCAAGCAAATGGGACATCTATCTAATTTTGGCATGATGCGTCATATGAAGAGGCAACACCCAACAACAGTACTTCCATCTGGGGATGGTGGCAGAACCAGTCAGGGGACCCCTTTTCCAGGCAGCGTAAAGTGGTTGAAAAGGAACAGAGTCACCCATGCCCTCAGCCCTTTCTAGCAGTCAGGTGGCAGGCCAGCAACCCCCTGACATGTGGAAGAAGCGACAACCCATCATGAAGGAAATGGGGTGGAGTGCGGTAACACTAACCCAGGGTAGGAGGCAGGCAGCCTCAAAAGTTGTAACCAGGAGCATTGGGGGATATGATTGCCCTTGATGACCAGCCCTTGCAGATAGTGGAGAATGTGAGTTTCAATAAATTTCTGAAGGTCGTATATATATTTATATTGCAGTGGAGCAGTCCAAACTCTTAGGACATAAACACTGGAACACTGGCATGTCATGAACATCTTGCGTACTGCCAGTATTGAGGCACTGATCTTGTGAGGTGTGTTTATATAGAATATCTTGTTCTTTGTCTGAATTTCTTGCCAATTCCCAGCCATAAATCATGCTTTGCCACTAAGTACCTTGGAGCTCTTTTCTTGTTCTGATGATTGCACCCCAGAAGTTTCATCTGAATTGATAAGAAATCACCAATTCTGCAGCCAAAAATAGGCTGCAAATACTTCCCCCATTGACTTTAACGGAATCAGAAAACAAATACAACTTATCAACGGATCGGGGTTTTTCCCCATTGAACGAATGCAACGTATTTGCGTCCTGACAAATACGAATACCGAATTGGACGAATACATCCCTTCTGCACATCCCTATCATTCACATGCATTTGCATTTGATGAACACTATCGCATTCACTCCACATCGGATGCCCGTTAAATAGGCACTAATCCTCCTATTGCATTAGGGGGTGGATTAGCGCCTACTTAACCCGCGTCCAAGTTCGGGTTATACAGTGTGCTCGGCTGAGTGCACTATATTGCATCAGCCCGTTAGATTCCATCATGTCCAATAGCATTGGCCCTGAGGAGGCAGACTCACTGGATACCATGATCAGGAATCCCCCACTTTCAAGATCCTGCCTCAAAACTCCCCACTCCTCTACTCTATCACATGGGTGCAGGGGCTTTATTAACTCAAATGTACCCTCCCAAATGAGTCCCTCAATCGTCCTAACTGCAATGACCTCAGAAACAGGGGCAGGGTCTAGTTGTGACCTCTGACATATACTGAGGGCATTAAAGCCAGCTGAAGTCACTGTGCCATATTAGAAAAGAGGCAGAATCTGACACTCCCACTTCCATCTTTGAAAACTGGCAGGGACCAAGTATTATGTTAGTCTGTGCACTATGCAGCACATATTTAAGCTTTCCTCCCTCAACCTTAAGCACACCTACCTAAATGAATTATTTTAATGTGGCTAAAAATGCAGGCGCTATAGCAGCTACACACACATTTAAGAAGGGTAATTTTTAACTAGGCCATTTGACACAGATAAGTACCTATTTACCAGGGTAAATGTCTTTGAAAATTGATTTCCCCAAAGGATTTGAAATACCTAGTAAAATTGCTGTTAAATATAATAAAATTAGAAGTTATAACATAAGTGGGCCAAACCAAAAAACTCATGTATTAAGGCAAATATCATCTAATTGCGCAATTTGATGCTATATGTTGAGGCACTTTCACATATACCTAATAAATCTGATGGATCCACCCTCTGCGAATAACTTCTGACAGGAGCTGTTTCTGTGAATCAGCAATTGGAAGTAAAACAACACTGATTTTATTATTGCAGGAACCAGGGCTGCATTAAGAAAGCTGCATATAAAATATAAAAAGACAGTGCAAACACTGCAAACCAATTTTCCAGTAATATTCTGACCTTAGAATTATAGACTATGAATAATATGTAACCTTGTATTAACCGGTACTAAGGCCTGGTATTACCTTAACATTATCAGTGAGTTCTCTATAATCCTCTAGAGTATAACACGGCACTAATCACTAGGCGGGGTAATACACATTCACTAACAAATGCAATTGTTCTGTGGTACCCTTTAAGTATGCTCTGTGGTGCTATTGTTCCTTAACCCTTGCTCTACACCCTTGCTCTACACCCTTGCTCTACACCCATGACCTCCGCACAGTGATTCAAGCCACCCTCACCTCCAAAATAGATTACTGTAATGCCCTCCTTTTAGGGCTCCCAGTGTCTTCGATAAAACCCCTTCAACTACTACAAAATGCTACTGCAAGACTTATTACTAACACACGCAAACACGACCATATTACCCCCATCCTCAAGGACCTACATTGGCTCCCCATCCTGTCCCGCATACACTACAAAACTCTGACCATAATACACAAGTCCATACACACCCACAACTCGAACTGGCTTGACCTCCCTTTCTCTGCCCCCCTGTCCACCCGAGCCACCAGATCTACCAACAAAGGCACCCTACATGTCCAATCCCTAAAAATGGCTCATCTCGCCTCCACCGCGACCGTGCCATCTCCATTGCCGGTCCGGCTCTCTGGAATTCCCTACCTGTACACATGCGCCTTGAACCCTGTGCAATTAAGTTCAAAAAGAAACTAAAAACTCTCCTGTTCAACCATGCCTACACAGAATAGCTCCTCCACTCCCACTCCGTAGTCCCCCCCCCCTTTCAGGTGACCGCCCTCTCCTTATATTAAGGAGACATCCATTGTAAATTTGTAAATTGTTATCTCTGGTTATGACCTTCTTGTTTTCTCTATCCTTCCTCCTGCCTTTTGGTTTTACCCCCCCCAGTTACACTCTCCTTGTTGTAATGTATTTTCCAAGCTTTCAGTTATTATGTGAACCGGTATGTCCCCACTAATACCGGTATATAAAAGTTTCTAAATAATAAATAAATAAACCCTTAGGGGTTAGCAGCTACATAATGAGCTCTTGCCCTTCTGAGGGCAACAAACAGCAGTGAAGCACACTGCAAGTTCAGCCGTGAGTTCAGTTGGATGCCCCTTTGCCCCGGAGTATGGTGATAGGATTGGGGATTTATGAATTGATGTTGAAACAACATGGAACCTAAATTTATTTGTAATCCACAGACTTATATGTGATGCAAATGAATAATTAATGTTAAGGTGGTGGTGAATGATGGCACTGTAGTGAAATTCACAAATCTGTACAAAGCCTAGTAAGCAAAGTCTCTTTCCTATATTTGTGACTGAGGAGGGTACTCATGCTCCCAAGAACTACTGGATACGGTTCTGATCTTCACTGCAGGAGGCCTTTATCCTCTGTAACAGCATGACAGCAGCTCTCATTCTTCTGTCACAGATTGTAGCAGCTTGACAGCAGCTGCCAGAAGACACAGCAATCACCAGAGCTTAGCAAACAGTGGCACTGTAACTCCTAATGAGCTCAGCTGCTCTCTTCCCAAGTTGTGTGCTTTTCTCCTGCTAACTAGGATACTCGCGGAAGAAATCCATGCAAGGGACAGCAAGCCTAAAGGGTAGAATCCTAGTTGCACGTTTGCTGCTCTGTCTCTCCCCAAAACCTGGAAAATTTTGAAATCCTCTTCCTCCTTTCAGCATTCTCATTAATCAAATCTTTCCTTAAATTCCATTGACTCCTAGAGTCATGTGTTCTGAAGAATGGTGCAGCTATATGATGCAATCACAGGCTGAGGCAGCAATGCTTGGAAGGTCTGCAGAGATCTTGGGTGCAGAACATCATTTAATGTCTTAGCTGCTCCTCTGTGGCAGACACAAAGACATAGTGAGACTCTTCAAAGAGCAAGGTAATATGGCACTACATACAGTAAATAGTCCAATCCAAAAATGAAAATCAGTCTTCAGTAATATTTACCAAAATATGTATCTTCCTACTCTAAAATATAACTTCATGAAAGACACTGAATCTCGAAATGGAGTTGAATTGATGGCAACAATTTTATTTATTTCTTTATCAAATTTATACAATGTACCTGATTCCAGAATTTCAACAACAAAAGTTAGCTGCCTTGCACAAACTCCATCTCAACTTTTAAGACAACCAATCACATCTCACAAACTAAAAATAAAGAAGGGGCATTAAAAACAGCCCATCGCAATAGACTAATGTAATCTTAGTTTAACCACAAACCTGAACCACAGTCATACAATTTATAAAAATGCAGCCATATGCAGTTCATTATTAATTGCAACATCAAGTTTGCAGATGACATATCCAATGTTTTTTTCATCAAATCAATATTTTATCCAAATTCCTCTCTCAGCCCGAGTTTTACCACTTCTTTAACCAGAAAGATCAAATCCTCAAAAGAATGATTTTTTCTGAGGGGGAGATGCAACAGCTCGGATATTCAATCATCCATGTGCAAACAGCATGCATAGTTTTTCCAATGTACAAAAAAAAAATGACAACAGCATTTATTGGCATAAATGACCCAGCAAAATCTCACATATTTCAAACTTTCTACAGAATCTCCTGTCCTCCAGAAATGGGAAAAACATTACAAGAGAAGGTTTGAGAACAGACAGAGCAGTAGCCACACACAGTGGCATCACTAGGCAAAATTATTTGGGGAGGGGTGAGATGGGTGGGGGGGCAAGCTGAGTATGGAGGGAGCAAGCCAAAGTGACATTTCCACTCATCACACCCTTCTGCCTTTAAGTTGGCTATAAAAGACATTAAGAAAAGAAAAAGTTCCAAGGGCCCACCCAGTTTCATCTTCCAGTAAAACTATGATTAAAATTATTTGATAGCCTCATTCAACCAGCTCTTCAATATGGATATGAGTGTGAAGTCTGGAGTCTATATGTGATGGGACAGAAACTCAATACAAACCCTGTACCTCCAGTTTTGTAACACTTTGCATCCATCAAAATTTCCCCTACAAGGGATATTGGTTTTTCCCTTACAACTCATCATACAAACTAACATTTTCAAATTTTGGGGTAACCTCAGTAACAGCAGCACAAACACCTTCTGCTGCAAGATATTTTATGAAGTAAAAGAAAGCCTTGAAACACTCAGAACCTGCGAGTGAAGGGTGTGTGTGCGAGCACTTTGTGCTATGTTGTAGTCTCAAGGGCAAATTTGAGGCCTACATTGGCAGCTGGTGAATGCGCTCTGTAGCGGGGCTGTCTGGAGCTTCACCTTTACCAGCAAACTCTCCCACAGATTGAGCCTTTGGGTCTGGCGGCCAGCAGGACTTAGGGTGGTGATAACTAGAGTCCACAGACACACCAGTGTCAGGGCAGGCAGCAGGCAAACAGAGTCAGAGATAGGCCAAGGTCGGGGCAAGAAGCTAGAATAGTCAGGGCTAGGCAAGGGGGTCAGATCCAGATAGTAGGCAACTGTGGTCAAATTCAGGCAAAGGGTCTTCATAGGCCAATCCACCCCTGATCATAGACACTAAAAAAGAATCTCTTTTTTGAAATTTTAGATGTTGTAAAGTCAAAAAATGGCAATTAAAATATTCAGTGAACTTATCTTTATTAATGTCGAAAGGAGTCTGTGAAAGTAAACATCTGAGTTGGACCATGTTTTAAGGAAGACCTCTGCTTCAGGGAAATAGTCAACTTTTCAAAGCTTCACACCTTTCAGCTCACCAACGGGCTGATATCACTGAAATGAGACAAACAGTGACAGTATTATACATACGTAACTTCAGAGCGGAAGTTAAGCTGGTTAATCTAATTAATTAGAGATCCAGAAATTAGAGTTGACAACAATTAAAAATATAATGATCCAATACTATGCATTTCATCATAATAATGAAAAATACTCCACTTCAGAATTCCTACTGTAAGGTTGCATAGCATTCAAAGTAAAAAACCCAGTACTTCTGGACATTAATTAAGATAAGTTCACTGGATATTTTAATTGCCAGCTTTTGACTTTATTGCATTTAAAACTACAGAAATATGATTATTTTTGTGCCAATGATTAAAACAAGGACCATGGAGTACAAACTCCTGCTTAATCTTCTGCTCCTGTTATGACGGCACCATTGATTATTTGTCCATAGGAATGTTGTTATATAAATGTGCATAAATGAAACAGCTCATTTGTGAGACTGGTTCTTTTTCAAATTATTATTGATTTAATAACTCTTCCCTGGTATTGAACTTTCCTATCTAATAACATATAAATGTGCCATTTCGGGATCCATGGTAGCTCCCATCGCTGTACCTGTTATTTGTAAACTAAACTACCCATTAAATGAAAAAAACAAAAAACATTCTTCAGTTCTAAACATGTCACAGAATACTGAAGTAAGAGCCCTAGCTTTTCTGTCACGGTCAAGAATGTCTGTTGGCAGACCAAATCAGCCTATTGGGATGGGGTGTTTTTAACTCTCCTTCTGGGTGTTCATTTTGTGAGATATATATGATGGTTTTCTCATAGCTGACTACCTATTGGATGTATTACTCACATGCTCACCGTTTTGTAGATGATATAAGTTCTACATGTGTCTAAGGTTCCCCCAAAAGATTCCTGGATGAAGGCATTTGTCTCATGGATTAAAGTCTGCATACTTGAGCTGGGGTTTGTGGAAGGTTGTGAAGATATTTCCCTGAGCAGGCAATTCTTGTTTCCAAAATCTTGGCATCATTATTGTTGTCATCAGTTCTACTCCATTTTGAGACTCATTGGGTCGTTTGTATTTTATTAAGTTTCAGTTGTTAGAGTTGGAAAACACATATTTTGGTGAATATGATTAAAGATTGATTTTTATTTTGATTGGATATATATTTAATTTAAAAGGCTATTTATTAGGGATGTGCAGGCAAAAAGTTTTCGTTGACTCGTTGAGGTGGGGTGTCGTGGGGTGTCGATTTCGTTCAATATGGACATATGGAGAATTCCATAAGTTGAGGGTCTGTCCATATGTTCACCAGTTCCCTAAATAAAAATTTAAACCCCTCACCCTCCTTAATCCCCCCCCAAGACTTACCAAAACTCCCTGGTGGTCCAACGGGGAGTTAGGAAGCCATCCCTGCACTCGTCTGCGATTTCCTCATGGCGCCGATAGCCTGTGTCACAGGGGCTGCCGTGCCATTGGTCAGCCCCTGTCACATGGTCACCGGCGCTATCTTGTGCTCCTACCACGTGACAGGTAGGTCATGTGGCAGGAGGTCGCTCCGGGACCCCCGTTGGACCCAACCGGAACTTTTGGCCAGCTTGGGGGGGCCTCCTGACCCTCCCAAGCTGGCCAAAAGTTCCGGTTGGGTCCAACGGGGGTCCCGGAGCGACCTCCTGCCACATGACCTACCTGTCACGTGGTAGGAGCACAAGATGGCGCCGGTGACCATGTGACAGGGGCTGACCAATGGCACGGCAGCCCTGTGACACAGGCTATCGGCGCCATGAGGAAATCGCAGACGAGTGCAGGGATGGCTTCCTAACTCCCCGTTGGACAAGTGCAGGGATGGCTTCCTAACTCCCCGTTGGACTGGCCAAAAGTTCCGGTTGGGTCCAACGGGGGTCCGGGAGTGGAGGCGCGGAGGAGCACGTGACGTCGGCGTCACTCGACGTGACGCCGACGTCACGTGCTCCTCGCAAAGGAATGCAGGGATGGCTTCCTGACTCCACACTGGACCACAGGCAGTTTTGGTAAGTCTTGGGGGGGTCAGGAGGGTGGGGGGTTTAAGTGTTTATTTAGGTTCAACGTATTCAACATAGCTATGTTGAATACGTTGGAACTCGCGATGCGTTTCTCCTCAAATCTTTTTTTTCTCTTTTAAAAATATAAGTTGCGTTTTACATATGCGTTCAAAACGAATGCACAACCCTACTATTTATCAGGTATATGATTATACGGTGTGTGATAGCGCTTGTAATATATATTATATAGCACACTTTTTTCACTAGATGATATTAATTATCTTACTTAATACACAACCTTTTACACTTGGCCCACTTTTGATATGTATTTGTGAGCACACTTTTATGTGGGGTGCTATTTGCTTGTAACAGATACTACAAGGTATACACATCTTGGGTTAATGCTTTGAGATTTAGAGCAGGGCTTCCCAAATCTATCCTGGTGAACCTTTCAGCCTATCAAGTTTTCAGGAATCCATAATGACTATGCATGAGATAAATTAGAATGACTGCATCTTTAAAGTATGCAAATTCATCTCATGACAGATAGCAGAATAAGTAAAAGAAAAGTTCTACTTAGCCAAATAAGTAAGATAGTCAGATAGCTTACTTATCCAGCTAAATTGCTCTTTTTAAGACTTGTCTGGACAAGTGGCACACATCTGCAATGTGCATGTATTTGTGCTCCTAATTTTAATCATTTACAAAAGGAAATTTAACTCTAACATTTTCCTTATCACTTGATGTAATGATGGGTCACTCACAGGATATCCCCATGACCGGCCAAATCACCCATGGATGCTGAATATATCTTTTGCGGCTCAAAACACTGCCAGCCTGCTCTGCCTTCATGCTTCCTTCAGCATGGCAGGTATGCCACCAGCATTGCTGATCCTGGACTCCCATAAGTGCACGCATGGCACTGCACCTTATGAAAACTTCACGACAGGAAACCAGGCCACCGGCATGCATCAATAGTATCACGCGGCTAGGTATAAAGGCCCAGCCGCGCTCCCTAGCCTTGCCTCAGCAACAGGTCATCCTGCTTATTTGCAGAGTATGTTGCTCCTGCAGTCCTGATCCTGCTTAGTCTCATCCAGCCTGCTTCCTTTTCCTGCCTTCCTTGTCAAGTTTGCCTTACTTTCAGCCTTGGCCTGTCCCCAGTACTTTGCTTGACTGCCTGATATTGACACCTGCTACAGACCTGACTACTCTCTTGCTTTTCTCCTGCCACTGACCTCTGCCACGGACCTTGACTGCACTTTGCTTGCTGCCTGCCCTGACTTCAGTTATCTCCTGTACTCTCACTTTTTGACCGGCCCTAGGAAACACTTGCCTAAGTCCTGCCAGCCCCTCGAAATCCAAAGGCTCAACCTGCGGAGAACAGGGCTAGTATAGATGAAGGTCCAGCTCAGTCCCGCCTAAGGGCATGTCTGTCTGCTGTCGGCATGGGCCTAATATGTTAGCCTGTTGGGATGTGCCAACCACATCACAGCACAAAGGCTCACTTCTAATACAGGTTGCTGAGTACATGAGCTCGGCAGACCCATTCCCCACTCAGGCTATCACCTTGCTGACACCCCAGGTGCAACTACAATATCAGCAGTTGAAATTCCTCATGGATCTCCTCCAAGGCTTGGCCCAGCAAGCTCAACAGTAGCAGGAACTCATTAATCAAGTAACTGGCCTACTCCACAGCCTTGCAAGTCCTATGGATGCCATGCAGGCCCCACTACCGGTACCAATGTCTACACTTGCTCCAGTGACTTCTCATATTGCCATCATTCCAGTGCCTATGCTGCAGGTTCTGTCTACTCCCAAGTATTTCAGTGATCCTATAGAGTGCTGAGGATTCATAGACCAGTGTAGATACAGTTTGAACTCCAGATGGTCCACTTCCATTTGGACCATGTTAAAGTTACCTATATCTTCTCCTTGCTGGGTGGTCTTTCATTGCATGGGTGTCCCTTCTTTGATGACCCACTCCTTAGGAATCTGGATAACTTTCTTCAACAATTCCATCTTATATTTGATGAACCAGGACATGCCTCATCCACAGTCAGGGAACTACTGCAAATTCATCAGGGAATTTGCAAGATGGGTAAGAGTATGGTATACTTTTGTACCCTAGCATCCAAGACCCCTGGGGTAAGGATGGTCAGATGGCCATCTTCTGGCAATGGCTGGCCAGAAGGATAAAAAATGAGCTGGCTGGCCGAGATTATGCACCCTCTCTGGAGGGCCTCATTGCCCTGGCCATCTGAGTGGATTTGAGGTTCCAGGAGCTATCTGGAAAGAAAGGAGTATCCCAACAACCTATCTGCTTGTCCTCAGAACCCCAGGATGCCTTGCTGTTATCCTGGGACACCATGATGCCAGTTGCCACTGAAGAACCCATGCAGTTGGGTCGATCCTGGCTCTCGAATGAAAAGAAGCAAACATGGTGACAACATAAACTCTGTCTCTACTGTTGGCACAGGGGAAGTTAGCCAGCCACTGCCCCAAGAAAAAAAGGTTCTCCAACTTAGGCATAGTTGTAGAAGTAATCCTAGGGCAATTTGTCTCCTCTTCGCAGCCAGTGCTACCTGTTTGCCTCACCTTCAGAGAGACCATCGTTCAAACCAAGTCTTTACTAGATTCTGCAGTGGATGGCAATTTTCCAGGTGTCATTGCTTCATCAGTACAACTGGCCCACCACCACCTTTACTGCAGCCCACACCATCTCCTCAGTCTATGGAGAGCCTCTGCCTGGGTGCTGGACCATGATCACTTTATTCATCACCATGCAGACTGGTCATCATCAGGAAAGTGTCAAATTCTATGTGTCAAATTCTATGTACTACCCAGAGTGATCAACCCTGTCATTCACGGATTGCCCTGGATCCAACTTTACCAATCTACTATAGATTGGGGAATGTTACAAATTACCCACTTGGTCTCCTCCTCCTAGGAGCACTGCTCTACTTGGATTCTACCTGTGGTCATGCTGGCTTGACTACCTTGCCTGATCTACAAGATCTGCCACCTCAGTACCGAGCAGTCACCAACATATTCAATATGCAATCACCCAAGACCCCGCCGCCTTATAAATCGGACAACCTCCCAAGTGATCTACTACCCCTTAAAAGCAGTGCCAACCATTATCCACATAGGAGACTGAATTCACACAGACCTTTACATTTCTCAAACCAGAGCTCCTATGAGTACTTGGTCCCATCCACTTGGATCCCTCAAAGTCCTATGCCTTGATGGTAGAGGCCACTACCATCCGGGGTAGGTACTGTCCTCATTCAATAGATGTCCCAAGGAACTCATGTGCCAAACCTTCATTTCTTCAAAAGATTCATCCAGACAACTGAGGACCATTGGGCTGATACCCTTTCATATGCTTCCAGAACCAAATATTACTTGGGACTTTTGCTTAAATCTGTGTCTAGCCTCCAAGTCCTCCAGATAATAAAAGTGTCCAACTGACGCTTTCCCCAGAAGCTCAAACCTAGAGGCCTGGGGAGGGGGCTTAGAAAGGGGAGTACTGATGGGTGGGCCTGGGAGTAATGATGGGTGGGCCTGGGAGTAATGATGGGTGGGCCTGGGATGGCCTGATGACCGGTCAACTCTCCCCTGGACCCGCGTAGATCTTCTGCGGCTCAAACGCCACCAGCTTTCCCCAACATTGTGCATCCTTTGGCACAGCAGGAACACCGCCAGCGTTGCTGATCCTGGGTTCCCTAGGCATTCATGCGCATGGCATGGCGTCTCAGGAAGACTCTGTGGCAGGAAACCAGACTGTCAGCATGCATTGATGATGTCACACTGACTGGGTATAAAGGGTTCAGCTATGATCCCTAGCCTTGCCCCTTAGCCTTGCCTCACAACTGGTCCTCCTGCTTGTTTGCAGTGCGTGTTGCTCCTGAGTACCTGATATTTCCTTGGTTCTTGATCCTGCCTGAGTTCCTGATCCTGCCTTGCCTCATCCAGCCTCCTTTTCCTTGTCCTGCCTGCCTTGCCTCATCACCCTTGCCTTGTCTATTCCAGTTCACCTTACCTTACTTCCAGCCTTGCTCAGTCCTGATCCTTTGCTTGTCTGTCTGGTATTGATCCTTGCTATGAAGCTGTACTACTCTCTTGCTTGCCACCTGCCACTGACCTCTGCCATGGACCTCATTATGCTTTGCTTCCTGCCTGCCCTGACCCCAGCCTGTCCCTGTACTCTCACTTTCTGACCGCCTTTAGGGACACTCATCTAAGTCCTGCTGGTCCCTGGAAACTCAACGGCTCAACCTGTCCCAACATGGGCCTAGTAAGTTGCTTGCTAGGCTGTGCCAACTA